>NC_064926.1:165750772-166053803 GCF_023897955.1 Schistocerca gregaria | reverse complement strand
GCAAGAACAGAACTATAAGTGCCAGACATTAGAACACAGGGTTTGCGATTAGCCAACAACTTTTCAGGAACCGGGTAATGCACTTTTTCCTTTACCTGGATCTCCTGGACAGCCTATTCATCAAGATACACGGGACAATCTCGGGAGGCGGCAGCATGGCTGCCATTGTAGTTGATACAGCAGGGAGGAGGAGGCGGACAATAGCCCTTGTGCGCATCTCTAACACAGGTTACACATTTGGCTGGGTGTCGACTAGACGTTCTAGTAATGTTGAAATGATGACACTGGTAGCATCGGATTGGGTTTGGGATGTATGGTCGGACTGTGATAATTTCATGGCCTGCTATGATCTTGGACAGAAGCACCACTCTATCAAAGGTCAGAAAAAGAGTGTGTGTGGGCACTTAGGAGGAATCTACTTTTTTCATCACCCGATGGATGGCAATGACACCCTGACCAGAGTAGTACGATTGGATTTCAGCCTCAGTCAGACTGTTGAGCAGCCTAGTGTAAATAACACCACAGGAAATATTCAAAGTTATATGGGACTTCACACAAACACAATAGCCATGGAGAAGCGAGGCAGCAACCAATTGTTGTGCTTGAGAATCAGTAGTAGTCTCCAAAAGCAAAGTGCCATTCCGTAAACGAGAGAAGGATTTCACAGGGACGGCAACAGCATAAACACCTTTCTGAATAATGAATGGATTTACTGTTGCAAAGAACCGATAATCTTCAGTACATGATACCACATAGTGCAGCTGGTCTTTGAATCGTTAGCCTCATTCAGTTAATGTTTTGTAGATGTTGATTGTAAAGACAACTGGATCATAGCGAGAAAATCCCCCACGATTGCCCTCCTTCGAACTGGGGTCCCCTGCGCAAGGGCACCCCCTGAACACCTGACGGAAGGACCAATTGGCAATTTGGGAAGTGGGGCAATCATCCCTCCCTGGGCTGCACTGTACCTGCGTGAACCCCACATGTCGACATGGGGCTGGAAATTACGCATTACCCTCTCACCTGTTACGTGTCAGATGCGTGAACCGGTCTTCACAAGCACATTTTATTTTTATTTTTATTTATTTATTGTTCCGGTGATCCATGTTGTGAATACATCACAGGATATGGAACGTGTCAGTTTTACAAACTTTTTGTGGTATTTTGTAAGTATTGCTATTATTCATATTAAAATTATATGGCTTAGATTAACATTACAAATTAAAATAAAAAATAATAATGTTACAAAGTTAAGTATTACAGACTCTATACACGTACATACAGAAAATATACTACTGAAAACTTAAGATGTTTACAAGCAATAGATATACAGGCTCACAAATGAAGAGTGGGAAATGTATCTGAGACTTATCCATACAGGTACTAGGGTACTATTCATCGTGGTTCAGGAACTCTTCTATAGTATAAAATGACCCTTGCAATAGGAACTGCCTTAAGCTTTTCTTAAACGAAACTCATCATCTACTAAACACTTAATTTGTGAAGGGAGGGCATTAAAAATCTTACAACCACTGAAGTGGACCCCCTTCTGTACCTTACTCAGGTTTGCATGCTCATAGTGGATATCATCTTTTCTTCTAGTATCATGATTATGATAAACACTATTAGGTTTGAAGAGGGGCTTTTTTTCTCTTATGAAACACATCAAGGAGAATATATATTGTGCAATGGACGTGAAGATTTGAAGTTCTTTAAAAAGATTTCTGCATGTGGCTCTAGGGTGGGCTCCACTCATGATTCTTATGGCTCTTTTCTGTGCAGATAGCACTTTCCTAGCAAGTGGCTGATTTCCCCAGAATATGATTCCATATGTCATAATGGCATGAAAATAACCATAATAAGCTGATTTACTGGTTTCCGTATTTCTGTAAGAGCAGATAATGCATAAAGCATAAGTTGCCGAATTCAGCCTTTTGCAGAGATCCAAGATGTGGTTTGACCAGTTTAGTTTGCTATCTATATGTAAGCCAAGGTACTTTGTACTATCGACCTTAGCTATCTGCATGTCACCTAGTTTTTGTTGTTGTTCATCTTCTTTAGAGACTGTCTGAAACTGGACATAGTTTGTTTTACTGTGATTAATAGAAAGACCATTTACACAGGGAAGAACAAGAAAAAGAGGAACCTCAAACGCCGAAGCGGCGGAAGGATAGGAAAAAAAAAAAGGGGGACCAAGGAACAGTGGTGAGACTGTTCTTATGTCAGCAACAAACAATGTGGAACATTCTCAATAACATCCCTGATGTGTTCCCCATTGGGGGTGGGCGTTTGAGGCAAAAGAAAAATAGCAAGAGGACAGACATGCAGCACAGAAGGGGAAAGATGGTGCAAAGGCTGGGGCGCCATGGTAGCCAAGCATGAACCTGGCAGAGTTGCGAGCCCTGCTACTTTAAGTGTCATTTTCTAATCTAATTCCCTAAGCATCACCTGATTATCCACTAAAGCTTTGAGAACAACCAACTTTTGAAATGGCACCTGCCTAGCAGGTAAAAATCTCATATGCAGGTTGACACTCTGAATCCTGGAAGTTCTTTTTAATTTCAAAACGGCTGATCATTAGTTTTGTTCCATTAGTTAATTTTACACATATATTTTTTTGTTTTTCTAGCTTTTTGACACACAATTTAAATTGTCACACTAACATTTTTTCTTATGTTCTCATTTTTTAATTCTTTTTTTCATTTGATCCTTTGTCCATTGACAAATTATTTTTAAAAATGCAAATGTTAAACAGTTAAAAACAGAAGATGAAATAATCTATTAATTTAAAATGGCTGTGTAATGAAGTGAAAATTTATTTTTTGTAGTAACCACCACACAAACATTTGTAACAAATCCTAATTGTATTGTAGGAAAAAATGAAATGTGTACATGGCACTTTTTGGTGGGAGAACCCTTCTGAGGAGTTCAGACAACTGGTTCAAGTCTTTTTATTTTATGCCACTTTGACAATTTGTGCATCGATGAAGAGGACAATGCATACACCCAGTCCCCAAGCAGAGAAAGTTCGCAACACAGAATGGAATCGAATCCCGGGACCAGTGACAGTGTCAGCAATGTTAACCAGAAGACTAGGGGCTGCTGATGCATCATGGATAAACTAGCACAAATAAAGATTTAAACGAAAGAAAGTTTTAAAAATGAAATAAAATTGGAGCAAAATGATTTATGTTAATCAGATTGCAATAACACCAGTGAAAATATAAAGTGATGAACAGGAAGATATTAAATTAAGTAAATACATAAAAATAATTAAAATCACTTGGGCAAAAACTCCAAATTAAAAGTTAATGAAGGAACAAAATAATAATAGAAAAATACAGTTAATACAACAATTAAACTGACATAGTACAGAGTTGGAAATAACAAAACTATATTTAAACAAAATAATTGAATAAAAATAATGACAGTAACTTTGATACAGATGCAAAAAATATAAATACTCTGCATCCAACATGGGCCCACAATCTTCAGGGCCCCAGTGAAATAACTTGTGTCAGCATACTATGGTGACATTTCTAAATCTAATTTTATTTTCGAGGCTCTATTCATGTAATGAATCACAATACCTTTTTGTCGTTACTCACTGAAACAAGGGCTCACCAGGGTGAATGGCTGCAAGATATGAAACTTTACCCAACCCAACAAAACTGTTTAAGTAGTATCTGAATGGGGACCTCTCCTTGGAAGATGTTTTACTGCCTAATTTCAGAGGTCTACAGTTGAACTCTTCCAATACTTGCAATTGTGCCCCATGAGAACTTCAAAATACCTCGGTTGTGATGAAAATGGTAGAGGCTACAATGACAGCAACAACTTTTACTATCAACAACTGATTCTCTGGCACAGAACACTCAACTTTATCCGACTTATTGAACAGACCAAAAACAGATAGATTCCATCTTACTACAGTACTGTTAACAATAACAAGAAGGTAAAGCTCATCATATCATTGAGTTTTGGTAATGTTGATGTAGAAGGTAAACTGTATTTTTATGAAGTCTTAAAAATTTGTTGTGCCAGTTTATTTACCCTCTACCAAGGCTAGGACAGTGACAAAATTGCCCATTGAAAGTTTATCCAATCCGCCTCAGTAAATTAATCTCGCAACGCTGAATTAGAAGTTTTTAGTGTAACACCCGCTCTCTCTATTTAACATCTTTAATACATCACTAAACATATTCTCAGCATCACTTTGCCAAATGTCTAAGGAGTACCTAAATAGCCCGTGGTTACCCACTGCAAAAGAAAGCATCGTTCCTTTCACAAAGCAAAGGACGGCAGGAAATTATCAAGCTTGTGTGTTACCTGTGGAGCCTTCTGCATTTACACTGCGCACAACCAGTATGTCCAAACTGGTTCAGAGACATGCATTAAGATTTCATAGTGTCTGAAATACAATCTTATACTTCTGTCTACAAAGTGTACCAGTTCCATGCAAGTTCCGAGTTTTCTCCAAATGTGTTCATTTTGGTTCTAGTTAATATGTACTTATGGTAACAATCATAATTCACTATTAGGTACGTATCTTAATATGTATCCTCAATTGCCTCTACACTACTGGAAAAAAATTTAGTAAATTTCATGGTGGGTCCTTTTGATACAAGTGCACCTTACATGTAAACCAGAATAGTTGATCCAGTTACAAATCAATTAGGTCAGTATTATCCAGATTATGGCCAGAAAGGAAAAAAAGGATTGTGTCATTTGGAATTTGTCGCTACAGGTAGCAATTCTACCAGCAAATGGATGATTCTCAGTAACTGCAGCTGACAAAAGAGTAAGTCAACATTAAAGAATGATCAAAACTTTAAAATGACAGAATAATCTCGGTCAATAAGTTATAATGATACAATCCTTTACCTTTAAGGACAAGATCTATCATCATAGCCCTCACAAGACAATCACTACTTTCAGTTGCTGCTACAATATCACTTCCTAGAATATAAATGAGGCTTTCTTTCAAATTCAGACATTGTCTGAACAGAAATTTTGCTCGAAGTACATATGGAAGAACATATTCATCACCTAACATCCAACTGTTTGAGTAAAGTCAATATTTTCAATTTTTTAACTGTCCTTTCACTAGATTTAAGACCTAGTCTAAAAGTACGGTCAGACAACCTAAACAAAGTTTTGATAGGAGCTCTCCATCATTCCTTTCAACAACACGGATAGTATTTAACTTTTGTGAATTAAAATAATGGCTGTTTAACACAGTTTTCAACAATTCTATCAAATACTATATTAACAAGACAACAGCAAATGGTTGGTATTGTTCCCAGATTTCCCAGTAAAAACACTTTTTCCCTGTGTGAAAGTAAATTTTTTCCTTGTTAAGTGATAACATACCTTCTCTCGCAGCTATAAAATGTATCAATTCTCTGAGTGGTAAAAGGGGGGAGGGTGTGTTATATAATGGCATAGAAATTTCCACTTTGGAAACACATTTAGTGCAAAGTAGCACATACAGTGCATATTTTGATGTTACTAAAGTATATATACAAATTCACCGTATATGTGGTTCAGTAGTTTCCGAACACATAACACAAAAACAGAAGAAGTGTTACACCCATGCTATGATATGGGAACAAAGACTGTAGCAGCACTCTGAGCGGCCTGGCAGTGAACTACAAATTTGGGAATATATGGCACAATAATACATATTCTTGCTCTGTGAAATATGACTACCAGAAACAAAGCTGTCAATAAACACTATAATTTCACATATAATATTCATTGTCAAAAATTTTTTGCCCGTTTTTTGCTCAGCTTGTGGTTAGGCAGGATCCTAAGACCACAGCGTAAATTGCAGCAGCTGAATATTTCTGACAAACAAGATTGTAAATTTCACTGCATTGTATTGAACATTTTGTGGGTGACCTGGCTGAACAAACATTCCCGTTGAGCACATTGACTTCTCCATAGGAAAGTCAATTACATCTGAAATTGCTCACGAACTCACCTTGCACTTTCGTTTGGAGGATAATTAAACTTTTTGCCATCATTACTACACATTTTGTAACCTACGAAAGAACTAAAATAAATATGAAAAACTAACCTTGAAGCTTGGTCTTTTTTAACTTGTATTACCCTTCAAGATGTATCCAACACGAATGCGCCAATAAAACTTTAAATGAAGGCACAAATGACTGGGCTTCCGGGCCTGACATTTTTTTAAGTGGCTGGTCCTCAAACCATTAAGCTCTGAAAGAGTCAAACATTCCGTAAGTTAAGAAATTCATCACACATGCCATAATTTGTCTTCCATAAAAGGAAATTTACTTTAAGAGGTACGCTTCTCACACCACCATCGCAATATTTTCCTGCCATCTGTTAGAAATGTAAACAGTTGTGACATCACACTCATGGAAAGCAGTTTAATGTTATAAAATATTACATAGCCTTTGTCCTAAAGCCTTTAACACTTTTGCTGTCGGCAGATGCCTGTTTGTGCATTGTGTTCTGTTATTGTAAGTAGAGAATTATCTCTTCAACTGGAGATTTATTTTTGTGTCATTTTCTCATTTGTGCTTTATGGCTGCAGTATTATTCTGCGGTAGTGGGCTAAAATCAAATTCTTTGTCCAAGTATCAGTTCTAAACAGTCAAAGTTACAGAAAATTTACTTAAAACTGAAACAATGAAAAATTCCCAGAATCCTAAAAAATTCCCAAGTATTTCCCCGATTGTTACCAGTTGAAAAAAATTTCTGGATTTTTCTCCGATTTTCTGGGGTGTATACACCCTGCCAATAGCCACATTATAATGGTTAATACAGTTCAGTGACGAGCTATATACTATTCTCTTTAAAAATGCCCACATAAAATTTGGAACACTGGACTACGTAACCTGCTTGCGCACAAACTGTCTCATTTCAAAATTATTTTCAAGTGTGTGTGCTAACACTTAGAAGAGACATCCCATCCCACAGTTAACATGCAAAATTGCAAACATATACAACACTTTAAATGCATACATACCCTGACCTCCACATAAATAATAATGCAGCCTTACAGCGAAAAACCTATTAAAGACACCTATCTAAACTAACAACACAATGTAATCCAATAAGAAAGAGTAACTGAATGTGTGAAAACCATACAGAAGATGGAAAGAAGTATGAATTGAGAATAGGCAGACACTAGTTCAAAAAGTGAATGTAACACGTATGTATGTTATGTCAACTGATAATTCATGTTTGAACCTTTATCTTCAACGAGAAACAGAGCGGAAGTGTGAATTCATTTTAAGCTTAATGCAAGTTGTGTTTTGCATTACTTCATTGATTGGACCCTCCTCCCACCATTTCTTTAGTAATACAGCACTCCATTCTCGAAGGAGAGGTCCCCAATGCGGATGACATACGTACGACACTACACAGCTATTCATCCTGGTGGGACCTCGTTTGCTAATTATCACTGAAATTTCACATTGCTTTCAAAAAGCAATGTTGTACAGAGTTTTTGTGTAAATTATAGTAAAGGTAGAGTCCTCACACACCAAATGTTCGCACCTCCAAGGCCTTTTGAAGTTTTTTATTTTAAAGATTCAATCAAAATGACACTGATCATTACCTTTATTCAATTAATTGGTTTAAATGCAACCGATTTTGCTCTCATTTTTCTCCCTATCATTATTTTTCCCACTTGCAACCTTTGTTCATGTGATTTTAATAACTTTTATATAGTAACTTCAATTTTATTTGTTTAATTTTATTATCATATGTCTTTGTCCATGCTACTTCATTCATTATTTCTATTCCTAATTTGTTTGAATATAATTTTACTTATAGGCCTCTTTCTTTCACTCAAATGTTCACCTGCATTATTTTGTCCCTAGAGCAATAATAATTTACATTTCGTATGTTTGTATGGTAACAATTACCATCTACAAAATACATACATCCTGTAATGCAAAATACATTTTTGACAACAGTGCAAGTCAATTTATAAATAGATTTTTTCTTCCTTTGGTTTAACTCATAGAGCAGCTTTATCAAGTGTTTAAATAGTATGATAG
Organism: Schistocerca gregaria; assembly: GCF_023897955.1. NCBI lineage: Eukaryota > Metazoa > Arthropoda > Insecta > Orthoptera > Acrididae > Schistocerca > Schistocerca gregaria. The sequence goes on along the minus strand of NC_064926.1, from coordinate 166,045,761 downwards.
ATCAATACCTTAAGAAATTAAATTCACATGCACGATTTCAAGCGAAAAAAAAAGTGCGATAGTAAGAAAAAAAATGGGAGCAACTGCAAAAAATACAGCTGTGATCAAGGAATCAAATAAAAAATTAACCAAGTCACTTTGACGAAGATTTAAAAATAAAGAGTTTGATAGCACCCGAGGAGCTCTGAACCAGCAACTTTTGGCATGTGAGTACTACCTTACCCATTACGCTAAGCAACCAGACTGTGCTACATAACTTTTTTAAAGCTGTGGAGCATCGCATGAAATTCTCAAATTTTTTTCATTGATTACTCACAAACGAAGGCCCACCAGGGAGAATTATTGCAGGGTGTGATACCTGGAACCTTAACTAACACCACCATAAAGATGGTTTTAAAAGTCAATCCCACAGCTGGGGACCTCTCCTTGTTATGGAAGTTGCAGCAGACACTTGACATGACATTATAAATGCTTCTATAGGATTTGCAACCACAGGATAGAATGACAATGTTAATGGCAGTGTGTCAATATGTAACTCAGTCACTCAAAAAGTCTACGAAAGTGAATGCGTGCACAGGAATAATAACAATAAATAAATTTAAAAAATCCTTAATGCTGTAGTAGAGAAGGAAATCTGTACAATGCTCATTCGCACACAAAGCCAGTAACATGAGAAAGAAAGGCTAAGGATGAGAGAAGAAAGTTAAGTATAGAGGGATGGGGTGGTGTAGAAATGAGTAAGAGAATAAATTACAGGATACGTTAATACCACAAATGATTTTAACCACTCCAATACACAGTCACAATATCTAACAATATCAGCTCTTTATTGCTAACGGACACAATGGCATTAAGGTGATTTTAACACAGTAAACTACTATGATAATTTGAGGGATTTATTTCTGGCATTTTCATTAACATAAAAACATTTTGTTAATAAATCATAATACTTGTCACTATTATTTGCAAAGAACATCATGCCACAAGATTGAACTTCCAGAAACAAGGGCTGAAGAAAAAAAATGATAATGTCAGCTGACTTATATGGAGTCACTTATCCAAAAAGTTCCTTCCTACTTTACATAAAACAACAACCAACAAAGTTATTCATAAACCACTCCTAGCTTTAAACAGAAATAAAACTGAGGGTAACATTTCACAAATACTATGAGAAGTAATGCACAGTTGAGAAATTCTACTGCTTGTCGGTACCACAGACTCCATAAATATTCAAGAAATAAAATGTGAAGCTCTAGTTTGTGCAAATCTGCTTGCTTGCCACAATTTTTTATAACATTAACAGTGAGATTACAAAATGTGCACTGCTATGTAGCTCGCTTAAGCAAGTATAAGGAAGTATATTACCTTATTTTACAATATTCGGGATAAAATTTAATATTCTGAAATGTCATTACAACTAAGAAATACTTAAAATGCCTTTATCATAGCAGTACACAGCTGAGAAGGAATATCTGAATTCTTTTCAAATTACCAATAAATACTGAACACAGCATTTACGGTGTCAACGAGATACCATCATTGGGAGTGATAAAGCAACATTAAATTTCAAACAAAAACAATCACTGTACCTGCAATACAATCAAAGAAAGATGTAATTTACTTATTACTGCACACCATACCTATTACACTACAAAATTTAGAGGAAAAGAAAACACTACATAAAACCACAAATTCAACTTTAACTGTAATACAGATAATCTGACAGTGCAATGAAGAACAGTGAATCTCAGCTGTTTCTTCCCTTGGTATGAATTATTAAAATAGACTTGCTTCGAAATACTTTTTAATAGTTCACATCATACAAACATATACATGCAAAAAAATGATACCCTTACAGAACAGGAAATTATAGAAAACCAACATAATTTTTCTTGTAATGCAGTTTACAAACGATTGTAAGCAACTGTACACATGAAGAAATCTGAAAACTAGTGTTTTGTGGAAGAATGCAGGTGATCGTTTTCTTTTTGCTGGGCTCTGTTTAATGATTCATACATTGTTTTTCATCTTGAATGGCCGCTTGGTAATGAACTAAATGAAAATTGCATACAGTTTGTATATTCCTAAGATCAAAGAAATTTTGTTATTATACACACATTGCCTTTTAGCAACCATATTCAAACTGAAATCATGGTATGTTCACAAAATGAGTACCCTACGGTGATTGCTTATTAAATCTTGGCCAGACGTCTGAAACAATACTAATTTCACGACACAAATGCCTACACATTCAAACTTACACAATAAAGGACTAATCTGCAACCACAATACTTTGGAATTCACTGTAAGAAATGCCACACACAGCAATATTTGTATCTCAACTGTCTTTCCAATACACATTTTATTTATGGAATAAATGATGTTTCTATTTCTTGATAAGGAACTCTGAAAGACTGCTACATTTCAAAAGGCCACTTTCAGGTACTACAGTATTATCTCAGTGAACTTGGAAAGACCATGTACAATATGGTCACATTTCAATACCACACTATTTGTTTTAAAAATATTTTGTTCACGCTATACTACTAACATCCACATTCAATGAATTTTAGACAATACCAATAATTTCCATATACATAAAGCCATATCTAAAACAGGAAGCCAAATACACTGGACGGATAAACATCTTTCGATGATCCAAGACTTCCCCACTAAGCAAAGTATCTATAGCAAATAACTGAAGTGTTTTAACCCATTGTACAAAATGCATTGAGTCCTAAAAGAGAGAGAGAGAGAGAGAGAGAGAGAGAGAGAGAGAGAGAGAGAGAGAGAGAGAGAGAGAGAGAGAGAGGAGGGGAGGGGAGGAGGGAGAAACAAAAATCTATTTCCATGGATATGCCATAATGGTACAATGGTTTTTATTAAGTCGGAAGAATGAAAGAGGATTTGAAAATGGAATTAAATATTCAATCCCATTACTATATTAAATATTCATCAACCTTTTCACTTTTGCACAATCTCATGAAATTTTCCCAAGACCTAAGGAGCATAAAAAGATCACACTCCTGTAACATTTCATTTCTGTACAACTGTTGCACAGTAATTGTGCAACTCCTTACACACCTACAGCACACCACAATGTTTGAACAACTAATCCTTCATGGCATATCAACACAGCAAACAAAGGAAACAATTACCTATATGACTGCTAACTCTAACTACTTTTGTAACTGATACAGTCAACAAAAAGGGAAGTGCATTAATGATGTTAACCTATTAACCATTACAAATTTTAAAATTTGGCAACATATATTCTTGGAGATATAGTCATACATGTGAACATACAGTGTATGACTGCTGATGAAATCTTGATTACAAATGAAATTAAATGGTAGATGGTAGATGGTCATATTAGCTCTAAAAGAAGAACAGAACAAATGTTAGTCATTATACACTGTGTTTAAACGTGCAAGCAATTACATGCATGTATGACATGAGGCTCTGACGAAGGCACTCTGCAGACTTCATAGCAGTCTGCAAGGAATTGATTTCTCATTTTCACATTGTGGGTGTTGCATTGCAACTACATTCCAAAAGCTCTGATTAAAATCTTTCACCCTCTATACACAGGGATTCTGTCCTAACTAAGACATCTTTTCATGGAGAAATAAAAACTAAAACAACATTTTACATAACTCTGTGTGTGTGTGTGTGTGTGTGTGTGTGTGTGTGTGTGTGTGTGTGTGTGTTAAAAATCTCTCATATTTCTAAAATAAAATATTTAAAACAGAAATTTCATTCGTCACCCAGCAGTTGCCCCTAATGCAAGAACCAACATTTTCATTTAATTATTACAACAAAGTAAAATCATTATAAAAGTTTTTCTACATTAAGCAGAGCAGTGAGACTTCATGTTTGTACCATACCAAGGGCAGAAATACAACGTTTATCAAAAATATACCACTGTTCACAAAAATCAAATTTGCTTTATTCTACTACACTTCCCAAAAACTTAACATTAGTTTGCACCTAAAGTGATGGCAGTATGATCTAAACAACTAACAGAAAAAACAATAAAAGCTCAATTTTTCCCATTCTGGTTATTTGATTTATTTGCCCATGTTTTTTAATGACATTTCACAAACACAAATGGGTTTAATTTCAGTCAGTATATCAAACTATATAAATTATAAAATCCTAACAATAAAGATAAACTGCACAGGCAGAGATTACATTTTCAAATTAGAGGAATTTGTTACAAAGTCCACAGTACATTTAATCATTGATTTTTGCTATTTAAACTCAAAACTATTACATCGGCAAAAAAATTCAAGAAATGAGCATTAGGTTAAGCTCATATTACTGAGTTAAGACTTCTCTAAATGTGTAATACTAATTCACAACTGAATTTGAAACGTCACCTTTTGCTTCACCCTCTGGAACAGTAACACACATCCACGAGGGCAACTCTTGCCTAACCATCCCAGAAATTAGGGATAAAGATACAAATAATGGATAAATGGAAATCCTACAGGCATGGAGGACTGATAACGCTGAAAGCATGTTGCAGCATGCTATTCCCAGTGCAATTTCTAAAATGTATTTGCCCACATTCATCTCAACACGAACAGAAAATTAAAATGTAAAGAGTGCAAAAACTTTTCCCCACACAATAAAATTTTCAAACAAACTGAAATGTGTAAGAATTTGCAAGTTGTTTCCTTCTCACTCATTCTTATAATGTGTGAATTATTATAAGAGTTTTTAAAACTCATAAAAAGAAACAAGCCATCTTGGCACTTCTACAAAAATTCTGTTTCATGTGTCATGACTTACATAAATTATGATTTGCTGTACCCTTGTTGGCAATACTTCAAAACAGAAGCTGGCATTGGTAACCATTCAATTTCCCATTCTTGTGATCCCTGACAGACTGTGGCACTGCACTTACCAAGCAGTAAACCTTGCCAGATCTGGATCAGTATTCAGGTTGTATTTCCGGGGGTCGGCTTCCGGTTCCGGTGGGTAGCGATTGCTCCAACAGCAGCAGTAGCAGCAGCAGCTTCTTTGCCTCTCCCACACATCGGCTGACAGCTCCCAGCTGTCTCTCTTGCACTTGCATGTTTGGATGTTCCACTCTACTACCGTCTCCGTCCGCCCCTCAATTGGGTTTGTGTCACTTCGTGCCGCTCCCGCGACGCTCCGCGAACCAGCCACCGCCCGCGTGCTCAATATGGCTGAAAGATCAACGACAAACAGCATTCAATAAATTTCTATCACAACTTTGACAAAGGTTTGAAGGTAGTATCTATTTTGTCCATTTAATTTACTAAAGTGTTTTATTAACAAGTGAGATCCTAATTTCTCCTGGCATATACAATGTTCAAATAAATTATGGGAATGCTGCCAAGTGAAGTCATCGGCGATGTCCCCTGGCTGGATTCCTGTACATTATTTAAACTTTTAATAACATGTTGAACTCTGTCAGTTCATTTGAATGTCTGAGACTTATTTAAAATTCTTCAATCAACCCTAGCTGCTGTCCTGTTCAACCTACATGTTTCTTTAATGAACTGGGTCATTGCATGTGTTCAATCAACTACCAATGTATTCACAGTAGAGAACTAACATTTATATTCACGTACTAGGTAAATTTGGAAACTTCACAACTGCTCTACTTAGAGGGCATTAGTCACAGAAGTATTTATCGAGTCAAACATTTCCCAAGCAGTTATCAATGGTTAGCCTGCAGCAATTAATGCAGTTTCAAATAAGAATTACACTTTTTTTTCTTCATTTACTTCACATGAGAGACAACCATCCATCCCAACATGTTAACTAGGAATGAGGGATTCCTTTAAGCCTTAAATCATTCTCCAAAATCCAAACTTTTTTAAAAAAATACAGTGAACATAGTTCACAAATGGAATGTGAAGCTTTACAGATGAATTTCATAACATAGCTGTTATGCTATGTCACAAAATATATCACAATGTCATGTGCTGGATAACCAATGAGGTAGTCTGGGCATATAGGAAAAAAGGAAGGGAGTGGACAGGGTAGGGATTCACATACCTACCTGTGAGAACTGTCCTCCTTGTGAAGCGCCGCCAGTGAAAAAGGCTGAGCGGTCTCCTTGGTAGGTTGAATCCTGTGACAGGAGTCCATCCATTTGTGACTGGAATTCTCCCACCATATAACTGTCCTGTGACAACTCAGGCTGGGAAAGTCCTGGCTGTGACAGGCTAAATCCAGGTTGCGACATTCCCTGAAAGAAATTCCAAAAACATGAACATAAACATTTTGTTTCAGAACAAACACAAAATAACAACAGTAACATTTATTGCTGAAATACTTCTAAGATTTATTTAGACACTGTAAATAAAACAACAGGTTGTATTATCAAAATTCATAAATAACTGACAAAATGAGATGTTTGTCAAAACTAAAACTATTAAGTAGTATGCATTTTCACCAAAATCTAACATTAGTTTTAATCAGACTTCACTGAAGAACCGTACAAAAGCCATTTTAAATGGTGAACAACACTGTCTCACAAGACCACGTACAAATTTAAAATTATGATACCTGACAGAACGAACATTTGGTATGCTGGACAATGAAAAATGGTACAGTGTAATTCATCTACTTCCAGCAAAATTATCATTTGGGTTTTCATAGCATATTAAAAAGCACTGATATGTATCTGTTACTATTTTGAGACATTTAAGCTTTTCATTTCACTTAGCAAAGTTTACTAGTCCACAGCAACCCCCCCCCCCTTTTTACCTGAGTGTTGCTATCTAGACATTACGCAGATCAGCAATGTTCGACACATGCCGATTTCTCACCACCGACAGATTTCATAAAGTTGGAGAATTACTCTTAAAGAAAAGCAGTGCACTATGTTGTTCATTTTTTCTTGGATGTGGATTCATAGTCATAAAACTTTAGAATAATAAAAGGAGTAAATCTGAATTGGAGATTTTATAAATAAATAATTCTAACAGTTGAAGAGGACAATGATGTCTTTTAAAAGCATTCTGTTATGTTCCGATATTTTGCATCACATCAGCAATTCAAGCAACTGTAATATAAGCTTGTATGGTTCTAATTCATCTGCCACGTCACAAGAACAGCTGTGCTAAATAGTGTTGATCCTGACTTAAATGTCTTACCTGTCACTACTGAAACACTGGAGCAGTTTCGTTTCTAGAAACATAGACAATATTTTAGCAAACTTTTGATCTATATGAAAACGCAATATAGCCCTTCCCTGTTTTCTCACTTATAGGAATAAATACTTATTTCATAATATTCTGGCACCACATGGTATCAAAGTATAAAAATTATATAAAACCAAAATATTATGCTTTGTATGAAATTACTTAACATCTACAATTATTGTATCAATTTCTACTCCTGTTTTCTATCTGCAGTTTTCAGTCAGTAAGATTTCATAGTTTTCATGTCTTAATACTGTTTACCTTTTAAAAACTCACCTGTGACATTCCTTGAGTTAGTGGTGCAGCTTGACTGTAAGATTGTGTTGCATCCTGACTCTGCCCTGCTTGATTAAGTCCAGTTTTTACAGAATTGCGTGTGTTCTTAACTTTGTTCCTCGTTGCTGCTCTGTTTCTCTGGTTTTGTCGTGCTGAGAGAGAGAGAAAAAAAAAAGGGGTTCAAATGGGCTTGTGTGTAATTTAACTATTTACAAGTGGTTGCCACATTTTCACGATGGTGGTTTGATGATTTTTATCATTTAGATAATGTTGATTACTGTGTGTTTTCAGATGATCAGCTAAAAGCAACAGCAAACTGCAAAATGTCACTCAGTTTGCATGCAAAATGTTACTCAGTTTGCATTAAATTCTGTGAACGAGACTTTTAACAAGGAACTACTCATATGAAGTATCACTTCATCACATGAAACATTTGAACATATTTTACAATCCTACTAATTAATGGACTATTTCTTTCAGAGTAACCAGCCTCAGGCTTAAGCCCATTGTCAGACAGCCAGGATTTTTCATACGAAGTTCACACTTTTGTAAATCCTCATGGCTGTCTGACTCGTTATTGCAAAATAATCATCCATTCAGAAAGTGCGGCTGGTTGCAGTCTTCGTCTTCAGTGATAGTAACTAATAACTTCATTCTAGTAACACAATTTTTCACTGAATGTAGACATTCTGCATTTGGCTGTTAAAATTTTTTTATTTATTGCAATTCCTTTCAGAATAACAGTCAAAACTGCACCAAATAAAATACGTTATGGTTAGAAATCAAGTAGCAGACCTGTGAAACTTAGAACATAAGGGCAATTTTGTGGGAATGATAAAATCCACTTAACAACAAAGTTACGACAAGCTGGAACACGCTTCCAGCAGTCTGAAGCCAAACACATATGAAAGTATAAATTAACTCATTGTTCCGCACACACATGTGAAAATAAAAACAGAGTTCACAATATGCACTGAATTACAACACTTGTGTAGTGAATGTGGTGGATGAACGAATGGAGGGATGGAGGAATTTCAATGTCAGTAGAATGACGAAGATGTAAACATAAATAGTGTGAGCTTGTAAACAAATAAAAAGAAGTCTGTAAATTAAAAATAGGTTCTATTTACATATGCAAGTGCATGTACAACTTACCATCACTGACACATTGTATTGTGAAACTGAACTGATCTGCCTAGACACAAAAATGATCATCTTAAAATCATAAATAAAACTGGGAGTATATGTAAAGCAAGGAGACACACACACACACACACACACACACACACACACACAGAGAGAGAGAGAGAGAGAGAGAGAGAGAGAGAGAGAGAGAGAGAGAGAGAGAGAGAGAGAGAGAGAGAGAGATTTCTCATAATACGCATGCGATGTGACAATGTGAATTTTCTCATTTAAAGTAAGTGATAGCTAAATATGTAAGTACACCTACTCATATATCAAATAGAAAAAAGTAAGTGACCACCCAGTCACAACAAACACTGCCAACAGAAAACAAGTGTAAAATAGAGACAAAAATCTCAGATCCAGGTCGAAGGTAGCAGACCACAAACAGAAAACAGTCACACACAATCGCACAAGAGTGTGATACTCTGTAAGCAATGCACAAATGTGAACTTACTTAGGTAAGATAGAACAGGTGCCAATCATTAAAAAGTAAGCCTAGTTGCAAAGACCAATAGTCAACACATTTTAAATATACCTAAAATCATCATCTTATTAGATGTTACTGAGGATGTCTAAGAACATTATATTTTTCATGTCAGTCTGTTTATTACAGGTATGATTTGGCTGGTCTTTAAACTCCCAATAAATTTTCATATCTTCTAAATTGTCAAGCTGTCTTCCTTTCCTGCTTTGATGAAAAATTTCTAATAAGCTTTCAGTATCATTCCATTTCTGTTTGGTCTTCTGAATATGGTTCCCAAATGAAGATTTGCAATTGTCACTGCTGTTAATGTATTCTCTAACCTTAATGGCAAAGCATCTACCTGTTTGTTCTATATTGAGGTTTTTGCTTTCTCCACAATTATTATTATAAACAGTGGAACGTGTGTAGTATGGTTTTTCATGTTGGATGCTGTATTGTTAAGCCTTACCCAGCACTTTTTAGTACTAAAGCTGATTGGTACTTTGGTGTCATGTAACCTGACTAACTATTCCATCAGACACTAACCCGCTAAAGAGCAAAGACATGTATTTAGCTTCAACAACCTCTTCTTTCTGCGACACTGCATCAGTGGTATTATACCTGTGTGATTTTTAAGTAAACTTTTATCCACCATCTGCACTTAATGCCATTGTAGTACACAGCCACATTTCTCAGGACCTGAAGTACTTTTTCCAATTTTTTCTTCTCCAGGGGAAGTTTACATACATGGTTCCTGTATCACAGGATGAAATTTTAAGTTTTCTTTGATGTTATCATGACCTTTGACATTGATTTTCATACAGATTTCTTCAAAAAGTGTGTCGTATTCCTGCTCAAAGTCAGCCTTGGAACAGAGCAGAAAAAACATAATATACGCAAATTTATTGATCATTAAATGTAGTGTTAGCGTGGTAAGCAAAATTTTCATTGTCGGTATGTGGGGTTATGGCCACCTGTTTTTGTTCATAGTTTATGTTCATAGTTTTTGGAATGGTTGGAAAGCATGCAGTCACTCCCTCAATGATAATCACAATCTGACAATAGTGACTCTAGTAGCAACCTTCTTTCTGCCCATTGCGTGTATTACAACAGCTTTAATTTACTTTCAGTCATTTACACATATAAACACGACTTTTGATTATGACCATCTCTATAATGGGCTATCATAATTACTTCAATGTGAAATACGCTAGACTATATAGGCAAGTAGTCTTGGGTTGGCACAACCTGATGTCAGGTGCAAACATCCCTCCTCAAGATGCTCCATAACGTGACAATTTCCACCCTCTTCCTCACCCAGGACATACCTGAACTGAGTGACCTTGTTTATAACAAGCGGTAGATTTCATGCTTATTGTTATCTTTTTACAAAGATGGCCAACTTAAGTGTTTCAACCAATATTGTGTTACAAGTTTTATTTACCATTATTTTATAATGATAATGATTCTCACATTAGAACGCGAGTGTCTTTTCACAAAAGAATTTTGCTTCTGTGTTTCGTTTACACCTTTGGACACAATTGGAACTGTGATAGAAATGCTCACACATTTGTGTGTTCCAGCACTTAGCCACTGCTTCTGTGTGATTGATGCTTTGTATACGTGGAGAGATAAGTAGAACTAACTGCTGTTAGAAAGAAATAAAACAAACTGTTTAAGATTTTTTAAATAGGCAAAATTTAATTTTTTTTTTAAATTTCATATTCTGAACAATATAAAGAGAATGACAGTGTTATTCATTCATTTTCTCCCTTGTTGTGTTTCCTAGGCTTTCCTGTATTTTACACTCTTTTGGGTCTCTCTGCTGAAAGTGTAAAAAGGAGGTTCCACTGTATGATTCTTTAATAGATCAGGATACTCTTGTGAAATGGAAAACAGTAATGTAATTCACTTGGTATGATTTGAAGCAAGTTATTTCACAGAACTAATGGTAGAAACTGCAATATATCAGGCTGAAGTCTGTTGGTTAGGGACTTGAAAAATGTGTGTTTGCACATGCAAATTCTGCCTCAAAATGTGAGAATACAAATGTACTTAATAAGTGCTATTTCATAGCATACTGCACCCACATGAATTATTTTATCAGACACATTTTGAAATACCTTTATTTTCTGCATATAAATATTGAAAAATAAGCAAATTGTGGTTAGTGGCACGGCACACCATCTGGCCCAGGACCATTTTTGAAACAGACTTTGCCAACGTGTTTGCAAAATAATTAGTGCACTTATACATGAATGAAACAATGTATGAGTGTACTTTTCTCTTGTGTGATGACAAACACTTGGCAGTGGATTTGTCTCCATACCATACATACCCGGTATGGCAATGTAGTAGTGATAGCTAGCATCTTAGAACAAAGAACATCTACTTTTTCTACTAGTGAAGTTAGTACAGCAAATAGGACAATACTAGACTATGTCATCAACACTTGAATTCCTTTACATCATTACCTCTACAAAAGTTCCATTCCAAACATTGACTCGCATGATTAAGTTAAACGGCTCTGCTTTTTAGGCCACCAAAGACCATTTTGAAACATATGAATGTTTTCTTTCAAGCTAATTTGAACTAACATTAAGGTCTCAGGTTTCCAATCACGAGAGTTCCTCAAAATGGTGCAACATTTCAATGAGTGCCACTTCCACCAACATCTGAAGCTATTTTGAGGAGCTCCTCTGGTTGGAAACCCAAGACCTTTATATTTATTTGAAGCAAATTCAACTACTAAAATCGCAGACTACTCGCAACATACCTATTTGCAAACTATACAAAGAACAGGATAAAACACAATTTTTGAGTAATAAAGAGTGCTGACAGGGTCTCAAATGGTTTTTGCTGCTTCTTTTGTTGGTTTTTACACAAATGATATCTCTAAATCGGCTTGTCAGCATATTTATCAAATAGACATTAAACACCGACACCACCACAACTGAATAATCACATTAGTACAGTACATTAACTAGGAGTGAAGTGTATCAAGAACAAAACATGTTTCTGTACCTTGCAAAGCTTGCTGATGCTGGTTGTAAAATCGTGGTGGAACATGTGCCATATTCATGAACATACCAACCGGTACTGGAATATTTGCTAGTGCAGCTTGAGCCCTTTCTGGGGATATATAACTTGCAGGATCATGAGTGCGGCTGTATAAGTCCATTGGTACACCATTTGCTGTAACATACAGAACTTGCATAGCACCCTTAGGTATATGTGAAACAGATTTATTGCTGTAGTTGTTAAACAGAAGACATACACAAGTTGTCATAGTGCTTGTGGCTGGAGCTGCTGTCCTACAACAATACTGTCGTTAATATGTTAAGAAAGAACCAATGTAATAAACTTACGAATGTATAGTTGCCTAGTTGACTCCAGGGAGGTAGTAGAAACATGTTCACACATTATTCACTTATTTAAAAATTTGCTCAATTATGAAATAAGAAATTATTGACGTCACAAGTGTTTATGGAAAAGGAGTTTAATTACAACTATGTTTAAGTAGGCAGTAGTAATAGTTCCCTACTGTTATTTTGAAGTGTTTAATTAGCAGGTGGAAAGTCAGAGAGAAAATGTGCTCAAGAACTGTTAGAAGAAGAGCTTCATGTCTATTTTCAGTGTGTTATATGACTGAAGGCTAAAAACTTAAAAAACGGGATTAGATGTAAGTAGCTTGATTACAAATATGAAAGAAGTTTACAATTTTGTAAATGTTTATCATATGCATTGTAGTTAATTCTCTACGGCATAAATGTAGTCAATTTAAATACAATCTATATTTGAATACTTTCAGAAAATTTAACAGAAGCAGTTGCTTGAATACATATTTTGGAGAAAAATGGTGAACAGAACTTGTCTCAAAAGTTCAGTTGGGGTGTGGGGTGGAACACTGATGATAAATATAAGAAATACATCCAACTACAGATAGGTAAAATACAATGAATGATTAAATTTAAATATCTTGGACAAACTGTACCACAGAATGGACTAGAAAAATTAGCAATACATGTAAGAGATAATAAAATGGACAGAGAATATGGTTTAACGAAAATACCTAGAAGTAGAGCATACAAAGAAAAATAAAAAAAATAATAAACGCTGTAGCGTATTGACATGACCAGAAAAAAATGCTGAACGATGAATTATAAGGTGGACATAACAAAGGTACTTTAAAGACATTTCCTAGAAAATTAATGGGTGCAATAAAACAATAGATTGCTGGAAAATGAAACTAGCAAGGAAATCTATATAAAAGAAAGAGAAAATATCAAAAGTAATGACGAAGCAACAATTTATCTTCTTTGGGCGAGTTTTCCGAATGAACGGGAACACGCTAACAAAACAATATTTCCGAATTTCTGGAAAACGAAATTGACAGCTGCTTGGATTACAAAAATAAGGAAAATACTGGAAAGAAATGCCATCAAATAATTGAAAATAATAGAAAGAAACATTTTTAAGAATAAAATACTACATTTAGAGCACTTTGAAGGCAGAAAAAAATTAGAAGCTGGAACATGAGAAGAAGAAATGTCGATGTTCTTATGTGATTCTCATTGTCAACTGAAGATTGAAGAAATCTACACATTGATTTCAGTAGTTGCATGAATATATACGTGCAAATAAATGAGCAAGAATAAATTAATCTGGGAATCATGTACTAGGTAGAGATGTTATGACATTTTCTTTCTGTCCCAACAAAGAACACTAAAACATTAAAACCATCACTTGCAAGCAATTGTTACTGACGAAATATCAAAGCACAGAAACGTGTAGTAAACAACTGAAACTTGCACTGAAGAGAACATATTAATTTTTACTTTACAGAAAAATATGAAAACAAGGGTTGCCCAGAAAGTAATGCACCACACTCTTTTTTTCTCAGCCTAAAAATAATGCTCCGGAAGCAAAACGTTACATATGTATCATTGAAAGTCTCCTGAGCACACGCGCCAAGTTTCCGTCACTTCTGACAGATAGCGTAGTTGCAGGAGTTTCGAAATAGCCTCTGCAGGTTACGTACATTACAAGCAATATGCCCTCATTGAATATCTCAATGCAGAGAAAGAAACTGTGGGAAGTATTCACTAACACTTGCGCAAAGTCTGTGGAGCATCTGCTGTTGGCAGCAGTACAGTTAATCGTTGGGTATGGACAGTGAGGTTATCAGAAGGCAGTTTGGCAGAGCTCCACGATTTGCAGTGGTCGGGGAGACCATCCATGGCTGTCACACCTGTCCCAACCCCCTCGCACTTCCACTTGTTTGGGCCATTAAAGGATGCCATTTGTGGAAGACATTTTGAGGATGATGAGGAGGTGGTTCCTACAGTGAAGCTCTGGCTCTGCCACCAGGACAAGGATTGGTACTGACAGGGCACACATGCCCTTGTCTTGCACTGGAGGAAGGTTGTAGAATGGGATGGAGATTACGTGGAAAAGTAGGATGTGTAGATAAAACACCATTCTTTCGCGTGTGTAATTCTCATTACGTTCAATAAAGAATTGTTGAAGAAAAAAAATGTGGTGCACTACTTTCTGGGCAACCCTCATATTTAACTAATAGGACACAAAAGAAAACTGATTTTATACCCCATCAGGAACTTATGGGAAGAGGAAGAGGAGGAAGGGGGCAGTTGATCTGTGAGGGGGGAGGGATTAGAACTATCAACCTGATCCTCTTTCTTGTAAGATCACCACCTGATGAAGTATGTCACCACTAAAGCTAGTGTAGTTTTTTATACTCTTCATAAACTGTGAAAGAACTAAAAGCACAAGATACACAAAAATTTAAGCAACTTACTTGGTCTAGGGAAAAAATGATTAGGTGCTGGTGTGCCATTTAAATGGCTAGTGCGATCATACACACTTCCTGGAACCAATGCCTCTCGGGCATCATATATTGATGTAGACATGAAGTGAGTTCCAGGGTTTGCTGTATTTACGATCTTCTTTGGTTTTGCAAATTGGATCATTGATTCTTTTAGATTGTTTAGGGGGCCTTCAACTAGAACTTTCTGTTCTTTATAAAAATTCAGCAGGTGGTTCCACAAAGGTTGCTGTAGAATATAAAAAGAAGAAGATAATTTATATAGCTAAATATAACTTAACAGCTAATTAAAGTGTCAGATGTCCACAAACTTCCATTACAATTATAATTGTCTCCAAGGTTTTTTTCCTACACTATTTAAGAATGAAGCTCAAAAATGTTTAAGGACAAATGGGCTCAAATTAATTAATTAAAAGTGATGTATTTTCTTCTGCTACTCTGTAAATTGTTATACATGAAACTATCTAAGTACTGCAAATATTAAACGTTAATAAGTAAAAGCACCACAACCAATTGAAAATTATAAATAAACTGATGTATGACCAGTCTTCATTCTATTACAAAATACTGATACCTACAATCTGAATTATATAGTTTAAACTGAAGTATCTACATGTGTAACACAAAACAAACAATTGCTGTAAAAAAAAATGCACCAAGCTCCCAATTACAAAGGTGCAAATTATTTGGTTTTTACCAGTGATCTTTGGAAAGTTAGAAAACTGAGCATGAAGTATTCTGTTGTAACTTAATTTCCATTTAAAATACACCATTAGTGTGACTCCTGTTTTACCATCAAAAAATGACGTGGGCCCCAATTCCACTGTTTGACATCCTTCAAGTATTTACTATTATTCCCAATTTTATTGTCAGGTAAATGCAGGGACTGGACTAACTTTGAAACATACCTGCCACCAATTTCCTGTCTACACATTTGCTTAGACTTTTCCCTAGCACCTACTTAAAGGTTGAAAATTCACAACTTACTTATAGCTGACAATACAAGAAAATTGGATGGCTTCCTTCAGAATTATTGTTCTATGTTGATACAAAATAAAAGAAACTCTATTATATATCACCAGGAGAAATGCATCATAATACTTTTCTAGCTGCTCAGAAGTCTAAAGAATACCATAGCTTATAATATGAACTACTGACAGCGAGTGTTAACCTCCAATTGTTGCTGAAGTTACAGACCCTTTACATGTGCTAGGAAGACAAGAGAAATGGAAATATGTTATTGCAATGATTGAAATGACTGAAGAAAAATAAAGAAAATTGTTAATTTTTTTAACCACACTGGCGGGCAATCCAGCCCAGTATGGTGCAAGTGCTTGAAAACTTCAACTTACACAGAGCTTGCGGTTTCTTTACGAGTTCCCATTCACATCTGAAATTAATATAGAAAGCAGCAGAATTTCATAAAATACTAAATGTAGAAGGAAACTTAACACTTTACCTGGATGGATGGTTATGGAGTTGGAGAAGTTGCAACTCAGAGTGAGAAACTTAGTGCTAAAAAGAGACTGATAATGCTTTCTCCGATGAATCCTTCTCAGTTACAGCAAACAGAAAGATTTTCTCCAGAAACAGAGTTACAGCATGGGTGAAACTGGACTAGACTGCAAGGGTTTGCCCACAAACTACAACACACTGGGACTGAAGCACATGTTATCGTACAATAGCCTAGAAAAGAAAGGCTGAACGTTCTTTGCTGTTCAAATTCAAATGGTGAACACAAACTGAAAATACACTGTCCTGGTAAGCCTAAAGAACTGTGTTTGTTCAAATGTATAATGAACTTACCACTTTATTATAACCATCACAAAGGAGCCTTGATAGAGAGTACAACCTGAAGAGACTGGTTCTGTTCTATAATTGTTCCTGCCATGTATACATATTTGGAGGAGACATGTTTGGAGGAGACATGTTTATCAGCATATCCTGTTCTTTCATATACAATGCACTTTGTCTGCAGAAGTAGAGCTCGTTTCAGATAACGGGATGATCACTGTGAGATACCTCCCTCCTTGTGTTAAGGAACTCGTACAGTCAAGGAACTTTGGTGCGATTCATTTCTCGTCGAACCTTACAAAACAGCTTGAGCAAGAAGGTTCAGATGTCCTCAGGAATTACCTGATTGAGTTCAAAGCAGTCAACAGTGTTTTTAAGGCTTGGAGCACCATGGACATATCAACAGCTTGATGAAAGGGAGAGAATTGCAACTCACACTGCTGAAAGTGACTTGAAATACACAGCACTGAGGAATACAATACTGCTGCTCCATCAGCCCACTGTCATGAAAAAAATCTATGGTTATGAAGATGATAAAAACTTCCCCGAGTGGTTAAATAGCTAGATGAACCACGATTTGAGCAGGAACAGAAAAAAAATAGACATATCCCAAAAGTGTACTGAAAACAAGTGATACAAACTACATTGTGTTTTAAGTGTAATTTTTTGAAGTAAGTTATTAGTTTCTGGCAAGTAATCTGTAAGTAAAGCACTAGGTTTTCATATGTGACATATCAGATTATCTGTGGTTTTCTGTTTACCTGCACAGTCTCAAGTCTGCATAAACATGGGTAAATGGGCTGTGTGTGATCTTCCAAGAACATTATTTGAATTGTACCGAACTTCTCTCGCGTTGGACATACTTTCAGTGATCAGTCTATTTTGGATTAATTCAGACTCACCTTTGATAGCACTTTTGGGTTGCCAACGATTATAATCCCATATTTTGCACGTGTGAGTGCAACATTCAGTCTTCTTGGGTCATTTAAGAATCCAATTCCTTGATGTTCATTCGAACGCACACAAGACATGATGATCAGATCCTTTTCCCTACCCTGGAAAGCGTCTACACTAGCAACTTCTATTTCCTGGTAGAGCTTTGCATGCAATGAGCCCTGATACTGCATGTACTGCACCTGAAATACAGGCAACTTTTAAGATACAATGAATAAACAAATTCTCCAGAATCAGCATACTTCTGAAAGTTTACATTTTAGAATCTGCAACAAAAAAAATTACGAAAATCTGGGAGTGGGGAGGGAGGTTTCAAACATTTGATGAACATATACATTATAATACATTAAAGTGTGAACTAAATTAACTAATCTCATTCCATTTATAAACTAGAAGTGACAAATAAAAAAATTTACACCACATCTTAAACATTAAGTTCTACTCTCCTTTCTTTGAATTTTGAAATGGCCTCTGCTCTAAGGCTTGAGCATAATCCTAGTTCAGCAGCCATATAGGTCACGTAGGCAACAGCTGACTACCATAGTAACTCTCATTGCTGCATCCCCTATGACACGGCTTGTCGGCATAATGGCTTTGATAAGCTGTGTATTGCTATTAAATTGTGTTAATGACATAGTATAATCAGTCTCCTGTATGTGAATCTGGTATGCTGTAGTTCTACACTGACTGTTTTATGAAAAAGCAGAACATTTGCAACTAGCAAGAGCTCACATAAATATATAATATAGAGTACCACATGCACACCTCAATATTTTGGCCTACGCATTCTGCGACAGTCCAGGAAATGGATCATGCATGGAGCTACCAAACAGATCTCATTGAATATAATGAAGAAGAAAAAGTTATATCTTCAGATCACAAGGAACAAGTGGTGGAAGGGAGATGAGAGTTTAACATCCTGTCGACATTGAGGTCATCAGAGATGGAGCCTAAGCTCGGGATAGGTCAGGAAATTGTCGGTGTCCTTCCAAAGGAACCATCCTGGCATTTGCATTAATCATTACAGAAATCACTGAACAGCTACATCTGGATGCCCAGATGGGGATTGAACAGTCATGCGAATCACAATGAAAGCCTACGTTATACAGTGATATCACAAATCACCCATGTATCTCATTCAATGTGCGAGTTAAAGGATGCTTTGCACTCAACACTGTAAATGAAACAAGATGGTCCCTGCCCCACATGCACAACATACCAAACAACATGAAACAAAGACAGCTGGAACTTATGCGACGTACTAATGTTCTACTCCTGCCAAGCAATATTTTTTTCCGATTTTTGTTTCAACAGTGTATGACTTGACATACTGTGGCTATACTACATACAACCAAAATTATCAATAACCTATAAACATACAATTCCTCATTAATTTATTATTCAGTTCAAGGTATTCTGTCAGTTGATTACAATAATATATTTAAATTTTGGCATACTAATATTTTTGAAGTAGTTAACACTGTTCTTTATTCAACTAAGCCCTTGAAGAACTCACTAATTTAACAGAATTTCAAGTGGTGAAACGTAACTCACAAAAAGGTAGTTCACCAAGGAGGTATTCATTGTGATAATCAAACAGTACTGACAACTTTTGTAACTTCCCAAATAACTGTATTTTCCTTAAACCAAATTATTACTGGAACCAATAGGTCATCTACATTATTTGAAATTTCACCCTACAGTGTTACTAACTATGATGTAATTTTAAGACCACAAAACAGAATTTTGCCATTTTAAAATAGGTCTTCCAATTCAAAATTCTTCTGTCCCTGGCAAGCTAATGCATAACTTAAACCTCTGTGATAATCTGCCACCCGCGTTCATACGATCAACACTTCTCGAGTAAAATGAAGTTCTGCACCAGAGTGTGCACTTGGATGGAACTTCCTGGCAGAGACAAACTGTGTCAGACTGAGACTCAAATTTGGGACCTTTGGCTTTATCCAACATGTTTGGAAAGTAGAAGATAAGGTACTGGCAGAAGTAAAGCTCTGAGGATGGTTTGAGAGTCGATCTTGGGTAGCTCAGACAAAGATCCTCAGTGCGACTCTTGCCCTAGCATGTAGTTTAAAGTTGTTAGGAAGTTTCACCTCTGTAGTAACTTGTACTATCTCTTGTAACTTCTTTTAGTCAATCAGTGGATAACACTCATTCCCATCACTTCTTTCTGTCAGCATCATGAATGACACTGTACTTGTGTTATTACACACACACACACACACACACACACACACACACACACACACTAAAACCAATGTTGTGAAACTATTCCATTAGAACTTTATTGTAAAAAAACACTCTAGATCTGCCACTGTCATACTTAGAAATAGCTAGGTACATTATAAGTACGATTTGCATCTCATCAAGCAGTAGGCTATGACAAATGATCCGAAAAAGATCCACGTAATTTTTTGCACGCTTCTTTATTCCTTGTGGTACACCAGCAAGGTATTTACACAGAACAGATAGTATGACAAGTTAGCACAGAAGAAACAGTCAACAGCTGAAATTAATCTGAAACAACACATTACTTTTGCCTATAAAAATTTTAATTTAATTCTTAATTTCAAAAAAGCAATTTTAAGCATATTTGCACAGCTTTCTAATTTCTATAAGAAATTTACATAAAAGCTTCTAGTAATAAATTCCTCAAGTGGTGGAAAAATTAGCATTTTAAGTCAGATATTCACATCTCTTCCACTGTGATAACTACACTTTTCTCAGTACAATATCCCCCCCCCTCCCCAAAAAAAAAAAAAAAAAAAAAAAAAAAAAAAAAAAAAAAAAAAAAAAAAAAAAAAAAACACCACTGTATTCCATTTGACATTTCAAAGACTCACCAAGTACGCCCGTTGTCCCTCATATGGTGTTATGACACCAATCTGCTCAGGCTTGACTCCACACCTCAAAAATCTTGTTGTAATTTTTTCAACATTTGCTGCTTCTGTGCGATTTAAATATGATGTTCCAGAGCCTGCGATTTCTTCTTGGCCTTGAGTTACATAAAAAAACATTGGCTTGTCTGGCTGTGGCCATGGAAATTCAATTTTTGTCAATTTACGTTCATCTGAAAAATAGTTACATATTTTTAGTATTTTTCTATTAACTGCACTATGGATGCGAATCTTGAGTCTTTAAACGCAAATTACCGATCAGCACTGACATTATTTCTTGAACAGACATTGAATCTCAAACAATCTTTTAACTGTATCCTTACTAAATGGAATACCGGTAAGTATGATGTACAAACCTTCAACTTTCAAGTTATTATTGTTAAATGCTTGTATTTGTAAATGTAATTATAATATAAAATGTATATAATATAAAATGTAATTATAATGTTCATGCACGAAAATTTACTAACCTGCACACACTCCATTCTGAAGTGAGCCTTCATAGAAAAAATTTGAAGGAAATTTGGATAATTCTGGATGCATTCTATATTGCACCTCAAGCCTGAATGGGCGGATCCCCAATACAACCAAACGTTCAAACAATGACTGCGACAATCCGGCACGTGCAGCTTTTTTGCACATAACCACTGGGCCCAACTGGCAGTGATCACCAACAAGAATTAGCTACAAAAAAAAAAAACAAATTCACCTATTATCACCCTGACATTCATAAGTAGCAGTTTCAGTTGTCTGTACATCAGTTTTTACTCCTAATATTTTAAACGCAAAAATACTTAATACTGTTGTTTCTAACTGAAAAACAGCTACGCTACTGTGAGCAGCAACTGAAATTATAAACATATGCACTCAGGTATTACCAGTCACAATCTCCTGGAAATTAGTAAAAATGGCCAGAGGGACTGTGACTAAATATGCTTTAATCTCATTTTTGATAGCCATTTGAAGTAAATGGAATTCTGCTGAACATATAGCTCTTGTATTTTTCCAATAATAATTCAATGGGCAATGTGTTTATTTCCAGAATTCCACAATTTGGAAGGAGTCTGCCCAAATATCAAATGGCTAAAAATTTTAAAAAATATCGTATTTAGTAATAGGATTTATTACAGAGCAAACATTTTGCTAGACGAAAACTTCATATTTGTCATAAATCAAATAAATGAAAATATAGACAAGAATGCTGGCTCAACATATGACATAGCATAATAATCTCTCTCTTGTTGCTAGTTTTAACAATATGGATTACTATTGACAATTTTAAGAAACTATTTCCAGTACATAAATATAGATGAAGTAACCAATTTCCAGTTATGACATATCATGTTTGATGTTTAAATTTATTACATCTTTGGTACTACAGGTACTACTCTCACTAATCCAGCCATTCCTGGCACATATGGGTGTCGGATTAGTGGAAGTGCTGGATTATTGAGTGTCTGAAATTTATTTTATTCATTTATTTTGAAAACATATGGGATATAGTGTACTGTACTTTATTAAAGCAAAGGATGCGTTTTAAAACACAGAGGATATACTTTATTAAATCAAAATTTCATTAATTTTCAAAGAAAACTTATTCCTCAAGTGTATACTGTACATAATTATACAGTCTCATCACTTTGAAACATGTCCCTAATTTTTAACTGTCGCTATGATGATACACGGCGGTGGCATGCTTTATCATGCAAGCGCTTTACAAGCATTACATCAGTACTACACGTATCTAGTTCTTGCATAATGTACTCCAGGAAGACCTCAGCAGCTTGAGCAGCAGCAGCAGCAGCAGCAGCAGCAGCAGCAGCAGCAGCGTGAGTTATCTTCCTGCTCAATCCTCCTGCGTCCTCTTCATCACTTTCATCATTACTTTCTTGCGCGCTTTTGCTTATTTCTCCATCTGTTCAAGTTTGCTCTGTATCACAGTTTTCCTCATTCAACCTCTTAGTAACATCTTCATCATCAATTTGTTCTCCTCCTGGAAGGTTGTGAAACATGTCAGTGTACAAAGTAACTGATAATTCTGAATTGACTGGCTCATCGCTGTCGCTCACTACTGGGTGTTCAACTTGGCATCAATGAATGGCCACCATTTTTCTCCAGTTCTTCATTATGTAGCTCTCTCCACTTTATCCCATGCTTCGGCTGCATGGAAAACTGTACCACATATATTAATTGCTTTCCAGTTCTTCAGCATAGTCTCAATAGAGTCATTTTCACTTCTGTTCAGCAAGGAGACAAGAAGTGAATGTCGATAATGATGTTTAATTGATTCCAAAATTCCTGGTGCAAGGGCTGAATTAGATCTGTCACACTGGGTGGGACAAAAGAGTGCTTGTACAGGTGTACCATCGGACTTAGAGAAACATGTGAAGGATGACTGAGGGCATTGTCAATTATAAGGATAGCTTTCAGTGGAAGCTTTTTCTTCTTTAGCTCTTTTCTCACTCCAGTGCAAACGTTTCATGGAAACACAGAGAATATTTGTCTGTCCATTCACACTTTCTTCTGAGCGCAATACTGCACTGGTCGAGTATTTTTATCACTATGTTGAAAACAACGTGTATGTTGGGATTTTCCAACCACCCTAAGCGGTAGTTTATGAATACCATTTGTATTATAACACGCCATTAATGTGAAGCGCTGTTTCTGCTGCTTGTAACCGCAAGCTTCCTTCTCGTTCTTGGCAGCTTATGTTTTTGAAGGAAGCATCTTCTAAAGAGAGTTCTGTTTCATCAGCATTATACAAGGCATCAGCAGTTAAATTATCTTCCTCTATTATTTTCCGTATCTTGCTTACAAACTCATCAGCATTCTTATTGATAGCTGAGCTACTTTCCCTCTTGACTGTCAGATGCCAAATGCCGTGTTGTTTTTTCCAGTTTGATATCCAACCTTCGCTCACTGCAAACTAGTTACTACCGCCAAGTAGTTTGTTAAAGGCAGCTGCTTTTTCCTTTGTAATTGGGCCACTGACTGGAATTCCTTTACTGTGGTGTTGTTTGAACAATCTATAAACAGCTACGCCCAGTTCTCCATTTTCACTCTTTCGCAAAACCTTCAGTTTTCCCAACTCACTATCCATTTCTGTTGACTACTGTCAAATAAGATCATCTATCTTTTTGATGTCATAAATAGTTGCTTGTCCAACACTGAACTCAGCAGCAA
Source organism: Schistocerca gregaria (assembly GCF_023897955.1). NCBI lineage: Eukaryota > Metazoa > Arthropoda > Insecta > Orthoptera > Acrididae > Schistocerca > Schistocerca gregaria. The sequence continues at coordinate 166,021,959 of NC_064926.1, read as the reverse complement.
TGGCTTTCTGCTAAGAAAGCTGATTTAACTTAACCAAAATTTCGTGTTTCTGCTTGAGGTCTAGCGTAACTCATTTTCTTTTAGAAGACATGATTCCGACTGTAAAGAAAGCTACAAATTCAAATACAGTATATAAAGCATTGTTTAACTAAACATTGTTGCACACGATAATTCATCGTGTATGTGTTTTTGGATGTGCTGAGAGGCCAGACTACTGAGTGCCAGATTAGTGAACTAGTGTAACTCCATTTGCAACATATTTTGCAGACAGTAGTCACATACACCGCTTATTATACTTAGAGAATTACATCATAGTACGACACGTAGTTCAAGAGATATGATGATAAAACTCTCAAATGCATGAAAAATTGTTGCATCATGCATGACGTTTTAATAAATTTATTCCTTACTACTAAGATATTCTTAAGCTGAGTCAAATTAAGGAAATTCCTGACACCTGGCAGCACTTTTGACAGCTTTCAACTGTGAAGCACAAATCCCTGTAAGCAGATACAGTAACCATCTATAGATACATGAAGAGGTGTTGCCATAGACACATTATATAAATCATATTGAAGACACATGAAGCACTTGCACCCAGCGCACAGAAACTGTCCATGATCATGTCTCTTAATTTGTATACTATACTTTTACATTTGTACATTATGCATATTTCTTTGTATGACTGTTTCATAATTTCAAAGATGGTTTCAGAAATACACGGAAATGAAATTTTTTGCCTTCACCACAAACACATTTAATTTGTTGATTTCAATTACAATGCAAATTGGCAGAATGAGTACCTGAGCAATGATGGGTTTGCCAGCAAGCGTGTCCACAAAGCGCGCATATGGGCATGACCAACACTGCTAATCAACGGACTCAAATTATGCACTCTGCCAGGTGGATGGAAGACTTCTGCACCAAGACTCAAAATATGACAATATGAACGACATTCAGCTGTGTTCCTGGCATTCAAAGAAGCAAATATTTTACAAGGAAAGCTAGAATGTTATGCATCACAGGTCTGAATTACTAGTTTCGCCAGTATACATCAACCTCGTGTAAGAACTATAGTTGACAAATATTTGCCAGGTAGATGATTTGTGTTTGAAACCTGAGGTTAGGTTGCATGTTAATGAAGGGTAATATACATCTCAGTTCCGTTTTAACGTTTTTTTCTGCCCGAGAAAATATCTAATTTAGTTGCCTATAATTAGCAAACTGAGCTGCAAGTTAACTTTTCTTATTTGCTATTGATTACAAGTTGTGCTTTAAAAGAGAATTATATGAACAGTGTGTCTTGCACAATAATTGTATGTCCAGAATACATATTTCTGCGCATAACAAGGGTAGCACTGAGAAACTGCCACTTGCTGTGAAAAATAGAAGTTTATTGCATGGTTTAAATTTTCATGCATTTCATAGTGAGGCTATGATTAATTTCACAGTTTTTAAATAAACTTGCACATAAATCGAAAGTTCAAGAATTGATAACTGAAGATTCTGATATGCAAAAATAAAACTTGGTGCTACAGCCAGTATTCTAACCCTAATTTGATACATATTTAAAAGCACGTCTCCCACATTTAGAATACCTTAAATTATCCTCCCCACCATTCCCTCCAAGTCGGATTCTTTAGACTGTCCCCTTCTCCCTCAGTACTGGCTGTAAACTGGCCGAATTATGGGTTGATGTAAATGAAATTTCAAAATACAGCACAGGACACAAACATGTGCATAGCGTCATTTTAAAGAGAAAAGCAAATGTTTTACAGGAATCCATGTATATTTTAGTACACTCGACTGTCGTTAGTATTCCCTCATAATAACATTTTTCCACATAGTACGTCCATATTTGGAACTCCCAGTCTCAATTCCATTAAATGTTCTCCCTCCCTGCTTAGCTCTTTCAAATTTGATTGTATTAGTAGTTTTGCCACTGCAACTTTTGGTGCCAAGAGTTCTGGAAATGGTGGTGGGAGCAGGACATTTGTGTCTGCAGGGTGAGGAAATGTGTACATAGACAGTACTGTTCAGTGCTGGCAACTTTGCACTTCATAAAGATCGTATGCTATGGTGAAAATAATGCAGAGAAGCAGTTCGTATCGGCTGGCAGTAGTTCTGAAGAGTTCAGACTTCTACTCACAAGTACCAAACAGAGGCAGGGGCAAATCTGTAGCTATCAAACAGTAAACTGAATATTTATTAGCATGCAACTCAAATGCTGGTGTTCTTTGTTCATGTTTTATACTGATACGTCATGGATAAAAAGACAGTCAACAAACAAAGAAAGCGGAACAATATTCCAGAAGTAGACAACACACAATAGTGATGTGATTCATGGTAAAATAATACATTGTCACAAAAGGTGGCACTCATTGCTTCAAATGGTTGGATCAGAAAGCTCAATACTGGCAAAATTTAGTGTATCAATGTGTTGCAGGTGAGGCTGGAAATGTTAACATTGATACTGTTCAGTCACAGAAAAACTGATTCCATCTATCATAGAAAGGTTCAGTTACAATTATGTTTTTAATGCACATGAAATGGGTTTATTTTTTCACTGTCTGCCAGATAAAACTTGAGTTCAAAGAACAGAAATGAAGAAATTAAGCAGAGGCTACCTGTCTTCTTATGTCGTAATGAAAATTGAACAGAATTTGGTGTCACTAATAACGGGCAAGGAGAAGCATCCTCATTACTTCCTGAGATGCAAGGTTCGGTGTCAGAAATAGGAAATCATCATGCTTATTGATCAGTGTGCAGTGTATCCCCAAGATGTGTCATGCCCACTTAATATAAATGTAGTGTTTCTTTCCCTCCCCACTGTACAAGTCATCTTCAGTCATTGTGAAATGCCTGAAACAAAAATACAGAATGATTCTTGCATAGGAACAGCTAGGCTGTCTTCAAACAACAATGAAAGAGATGAAGATCTTTGATGTTATGCATTTTTAACAAGTGCCTGGGGTTCTGTGCAAGAATGCCCCTCTCATAACTGCTGCAAGAGGACTGGCTTTCATTGGATACTTATAGAAGACAAGTTAGAATATTAAGAAATTGCAGCTGATCAACAGCAGCAAATAATGGCACAGAAAGAGAACAATGAATACCTAAGCTTCGATGTGTATGTTGAGTGTAACTAATGTTTTGCCATCTGTCAGTCAATGACACTTTATTAAAGTCCTGCATGAATAGGTGTGACAGTGAAACAAGAAAAAATGAAGATGAGGATGAATCGCAACCTTTGCCAGTTGAACTACAATATCAAAAACTACTGACACAATGGACGCAGCTAAGCTCTCTGTATAAACTAACTGCTAATACAATATTAAAATTAAAAAAAAAGAAGGGTCAGCTGTTTACATGTTTTTGAAACCTATGCAAAGACAGGAGTATGTACAGTATGTTACTGTATTATAGTGCAGTTTGTCTAAGATGTGTGATATGCTGATAGTTTGTTGAAATGGTACATCCTATTCAATTACCAGAAGTGATTCACTGAGGAAGTCACTAAATGAATGATACTTCTTCAATAAACATCACATGCCAGGTTTGCATTCTGGGCACTGGAAGTTACCCTCTTATGTCACATGACATTTCTGCATTCCAATTGACTGATGGCAATAGTGTACAGCTAATGTCCTCATTTCTAATGTATTTTTGGTTCTCGTTTCTACAGCACAATTTTGAAAGTTTCCAGATATGATATTCCAAATCCGTTCTCAGAAACAAGCATTTTGAATTATTAGATTATTCGAGTTAGCATGGCACCAAGTGTGGCACTAAGAGATCTCGTATTACCTCAAATCCCCCGATATTCTCACTGACAAAAAAAAAACTGAAACCTAGCAAATTGTGTATTTTTAGGTATTACATTTTCCTGCCCACAATGTTCAAAATTTGCGATCCTTTCAAAATAACCATGATAATGAGATTCCACTGTATATACTATTCTAATAAGACAATGTAAGTAACATAAAAAACAGAAAAGAATCACGACAAAAATAAGTTTCCCATGCTCAAAAGTAAAATATTTTGTCTGCATTCACAAAAACAGCACAGGTATACTTAAAATTAAAAACCTGAAAATAAGAATACTTTCCACTGTTAAAATATAATCAATTTTTGTGTTGTAATACTATAAACTCAAATGGTCATAACAGATAAATTTGCAGTCCTTTCAGTGGTTAGTTGGTAGGTTTAATGACTCAAGGGACGAAACTACGAGGTCATCAGTCCCTCCTACTTGGAACAGGCAAGCCAACAAAACTGAATAACAAAGAAGGGCCTAATGCACAAAACTGAAAGGAAGAAAACCTCAATGTCTACTGAAGGTTAACAAACTGTAGAGAAAGGAACAAGGAAGAAGAAAGGGGGGGGGGGGGGGGGGATGGGCAAGGTGTCATATCCAGGGAGCAATGGAGGGCTTCAAAAGCAAAAAGTGCGATGTGGAACATACCTCCCGCCACTTACCAGAGACACCCCACCGAACAACACCTACAAGACTAGTGATGTGGACTGCGTGAGACAAGCACAGAAAACAAAGGTAGAACAAGGGGGAAGAAGAGCAAAAGAGCAGAGCATCCAGCAACTCCAACTCCTCAATGGGCTGCCATTGATCGCACAGGGGGAATTAGGGGCTACAGATGGAAAGATCAATAGCTAAGAATGTGCAATGTGCCACACTAAAATGTGTGGGGGCTCCACTGTTTAAGAGGCAGAGATCAAGCCCTGCCAGCAGGTCTCCAACAATCCTGCCCCAGTCAGTGGTCTCAGTACCACCCCACAGAGGGTTATGGGCATTAAAATTCCCAAATGGAAGGAAAGGGGCAGGGAGCTGTTTAAGGAGGGTAAGAAGAGCAGGAAGTGTAGGAGGCCAGTCTGGAAGGAGAGAAAGATTGCATATCATTACTCCAAAGTCTAAATGGGTCTGAACAGCCACAGCTTCCAGCGCAGCATGACTCACACCAGAGGCAGTAGGGAGGGAGGTCTTCCCCAGATGGCTAACACTACAGCCAGTTAGTTTTCTAAAGTGCTGGAAGTTCTACGGCAGTGTATAAAGTCTTAACCATTCAATGTGTTGATAAGTTTTACAGTTCTGAGAGAAATTACTCTGTCACTTAACACAAAAAAGTGTATTTTTAACTGTGAAAACAATCTGGGAATTTTTTTCCTTGTCCACATATACACCCTGTCACTGCAATTGAGTAGTTTCTTCAAGGGTTGGACCTCCCTTTCTAAATTCTATTTCTGTAGTGTTAGCCATCTGGGGAAGACCTCCCTCCCTACTGCCTCTGGTGTGAGTCATGCTGCGCTGGAAGCTGTGACTGTTCAGACCCATTTAGACTTTGGAGTAATGATATGCAATCTTTCTCTCCTTCCAGACTGGCCTCCTACACTTCCTGCTCTTCTTACCCTCCTTAAACAGCTCCCTGCCCCTTTCCTTCCATTTGGGAATTTTAATGCCCATAACCCTCTGTGGGGTAGTACTGAGACCACTGACTGGGGCAGGATTGTTGGAGACCTACTGGCAGACCTGCTGGCGCGCGCACGCGCACACACACACACACACACACACACACACACACACACACACACACACACACACACACACACTATGCGCATTTTGAAAATATCTTTGATTTGCAGCAAAATATACGCTGCATATTTTCGTATTACGAAAGTGTATATCAGAATTAACCAACCACAGCACGTTAGTTTCCGAAGCACTGAAATCGAAATTGTGTTGTGCTTTTGTTAGCCAACCATAGCTGATGTCACATGATCTCACCAGTCGATGATAGCAGATATTCAGAGCATAGGACATGTGACGTAGTCCACCAACAGCAACCAACATCACTGTTCACTGGCGCAAACACACAAATAGGAAAAGTTAATGGTTTAAATTAATATACATAGTGTGGCTACTAGAAAAGCTAAGCACTCACATATAATACTGGTCTTTCTTGCACATGTTATACTTTAATATACAACACGCAAAAGTGTGAGTAAAATTTTAAATACTACATCAACATCTGGGCTCAAAATTCTTCTAAGTTGTTGGCCCTCAGAGTGTTAACCTTTAAATGAGAATCAAACACACTGTGATTTAAGAAACTGAAAGCACATTCACACATGTAACATAATTCACGTTGTGTAAAATGAAATTTACTTTGAAACTAATGCTTTTCAGCCACCATTCCCAGTATTTTCCCACGACCTGTTAGAATTTGTTTCAGCAACTGTCGGAGAGTGCCTGAAAATGGCAATATTGCATGTGCACAGCTACGACTACTTAAGAAGCCTACATGTTCATACTTATATAGCATTAAGAAAGCTTACATTACATTGTTAACAGAACAGAATATCAGGGGGTACTCCAAGTGCATCGGAATTTCGTAAACCAGACTAAAATGCATAATTTGACTGAAAGTGCACATTTGCATGTCCAGATTCACAAAGAAGTAGGACGCAGTCTGATAGTAAGCTTTTCAGTGTGATTTTCGGGTGGCAAATTTTCTTGGAGTATCAGTACTGTATTACTTCATTTTTGGTTCTTTATTATGGCATAATGCCAAATGCGCCAGGGGAGAAAAACAGGCACTTGTTATTCATAAAAACAGTTGACACTAGCCAACATTGTAGAATGAGACACTGTTTCAAATAAATTGACTGGCTCAGCGGAAAAGATGAATAAAAGCCAAATTTCTTCAGCAAATCGACAATAACTTCAGTGTTCTGCAAGGCAATTAATGTTCGAATGCCAAAAAAATGGAAATAAAATAAAACCAGGAAACTAAAACTAATAACGTATTTTAGCCTTTCATAAGTATGTGAATGTAATTTAATTCACTTGCTAGCTCTCAGCCACAGAAATCCATTTTGTTTTCATTTGATGTGACGGTTGTAAACAAAGAAGAAACAGCAAAATTACTAAACCTAACAGTGGTCATGTGGAGGCCTCCACCCTCTCCATTGCAACTTAGATGGCTCTGCACATGTGTGAATCTGGCAGCTTGGGCTCGCCAGAAGAATTTTTCCAGCTGGTGGCTGGCTGCTAGTTGCTACTGCTGACACAGTTAACAGCCCTACTTCAAGTAGCCATAAGTGGGAGCAGGTTCTGCTTGTACACGACTGAACTGCACATGCACACTAGCCCGCTGGCAAATGCTCAAACAAACCTAATGTAAACCATTGTGATGTCACGGTCATGGGAAGCAGTTTGCTGTTATGAAGTACTGCATAGTCTTAGTCCTAAAGCCTCTGACACATTCCAGTGTTGGCAGACGCATGTGTGCGCATTATGTTTTGTTGTTGGAAATTGTGCATTTCCTTTGCAAATTAAATTTATTTTGGTTTTCTTTCCCTCATTTACATTTTATTGCTGCAGTATTATTCTGCAGTAGCAGGCTAAAATAAAATTCTTTGTTAGAGTTTCAGTTCTTACCAGTCAAAATTAAAAGGACTTAACTGAAAAACATAACAATGAAAAATCACATGTCTTGCATATATGTCTTCCACAGGGCTGTGAGCTACAGGGCCAGAGGCTGGAGCTGGGGTGAATACGGGTAGACAAACATACTATAGGTTAGATGGATGGAAGGTGGATTGCTGCTGCGAGAGGGATGGGGAGGATAGTGGGGCGGGTACTTTTCATTTCAGTGAATGAAGACAAGTCACTAAAAGCCTGGTGAAGAGTGTGACTCAGCTGCTCCAGACCTGGGAAGTACTGAGTCAAGAGGGGGGCACTCCAATGTGGCCCATCAGTGGCTACATGAGGGGAGGGACATGAGTGGGGAGACCAAGCACTGGACATTTCTTTGTAGACAAAGTGTGGACATTAACTTTGGTCTGTGAAGGCACCAGCAAGACAGAGAACAACCCCATAGACACAATCATAGAGAAGGGAAGAAGGGAAAGAGTTGCTGCCTTTTTGGAGAAACAATTCTAGCATTTGCTCCTAAATGTGAATACAGTAAGATAAACCATCTGTTTTCTGATTTAATATTTTTCTTAAACATACATACAACCCAATTTAATCTGAAAAACAACTTCATAAACAATGATAGAGGTGATTAATAATCCACTAATTATCTCTACCAAGGTGTAAAAGAGTGCACAGTGTCTGGCAATGTGTTTTATCAAACCACCTCCAGACTCACCCTCTACCATTTCACTATCTAACAACAAACACTTAAATATTTCCTGGCGAGCTCCAATTTCTGATTTATTGTAATGATCGTTTCTCCCTATAAAGATCTCATTGCAACAACAACAAAAAAAAGCCTTTGTTTCAATGACTGTCTCCCCAACTTGCGTATCACATGAACCACACCCCCCTCCCCACTTTTGCAGTCATACAACAAAAGCTACTCTTCTCTGAACTTTTTCCACGGCGTCCATCAATCCTATACAATATGAATCCCACACTGCACAGCAATACTCCAGAAGAGGACGGATAAGCTTAGTGTAGGCAGTCCTTTTAACAGACTTGTTGCATCTGCTAAGTGTTCTGCCAATAAAACACACACTGTTTTGTTTGTCCGCCCTCCCATCCCCCAACAAAATTATCTATGGGGTCAATCCAATTTAAATTATTTGTAATCGTAATACCTACATATTTTGTTGAATTAATTGCCTTTAGATTTGTGTAATATACTTTGTAACTGAAATTTAACTGAATCATTTATTTCTCATGTGGATGACATCACGTTTCTTTATTCAGAATCAACTATCACTTTTCACACCATACGTATATCTTGTCTAAGTCATACTGCAATAGATTCTGATCTTCTAATTACTTTACTGGACAGTAAATAACAGCGTCTTCTGAAAACCATCTAAGAGGGGTGCTCGGACTGTCTCATAAATCATTTATGTAGATTAACAATACCAGACGTCCTGTAATACTTACACCATGTGATCAGAAGTATCCAGACATACCCAAAAAAACACACTTTTTTTCATATTAGGTGCATTGGGCTGCCACCTACTGCCAGGTACTCCGTATCAGCGACCTCTGTAGTCATTATACATCGTGAGGAAGCAGAATAGGGCACACCGCAGAACTCATGGACTTCGAATGTCGGAGGGTGAGTCAGTGTCACTTGTGTCACCCGTCTGTGCACGAGATTTCCTTAGGTCCACTGTTTCTGACGTGACAGTGAAGTGGAAATGTGAAGGGACACACACAGCACAAAAGCGTACAGGCCAACCTTGGCTGTTGACTGACAAACACCGCCGGCTGTTGAAGAGGGTCATAACGTGTAATATGCAGATGTCTAACCACACCGTCACACAGGAATTCCGAACTGCATCAGGATACACTGGACATACTATGACAGTTAGGCAGGAGATGAGAAAACTAATTTCATGGTCAAGCAGCTGCTCATAAGCCACACACCATGCCAGTAAATGCCAAATGACACCTCGCTTACTGTAAGGAGCGTAAACATTGGATGATTGAACAGTGGGAAAATGTTGTGTGGAGTGACAAATCACGGTACACAACGTGGCACTCTAATGGCAGGATGTAGGTATGGCGAATGCCCAGTGAATGTCATCTGACAGCGTGTGTAGTGCCAACAGTAAAATTCGGAGGCAGTGGTGTTATGGTGTGGTTGTGTTTTTCATGGAGGGGGCTTGCATTCCTTGTTGTTTTGTGTGGCACTATCACAGCACAGGCCTACTTCACATTTAAGCACCTTCTTGCTTCCCACTGTTTAAGAACAATTCGGGGATGGCGATGCATATTTGAACACTGTCAAGCACCTGTTCATAATGCACTGGTTATAAGACAATAACATCCTTCTAATGGACTAGCTTTCACAGAGTCCGGACCTGAATCCTATAGAACACCTTTGGGATGTTTTTGAATGCCGACTTCATGGCAAGCCTCACTAACCAACATCAATACCTCTCCTCAGTGCAGCACTGAATGAAAAATGGGCTGCCATTCCCCAAGAAACCTTCCAGCACATTAATGAATGTATGCTTGCGAGCGTGGAAGCTGTCCTCAACGCTAAGGGTAGGCCAACACCATATTGAATTACAGCATTACTGATGGAGGGCGCCACAAACTTTTAAGTTATTTTCAACCAGATGTCCGGATACTTTTGATCACATAGTGTACTTTAAGAACACCTGATAGAGATTCCGTTTTAATCAATGACTCTCCATGAGTAACTACAAACTATGATCTTTCAGAGAGGAAATCGAGATTGCAGTTGCCCAACAAAGACAATACAATTTCATTAGAAGTCATTTCTGAGAAATGGTATCAAAAGCCTTCTGGAAATCTACGAATATGAAATCCAACCGAGATCCCCCGTCGATAGCACTCATTACTTATGTTTCAAAAGAATGATATTGTCTGAATCTGTGTTGATTATTTGTTAACAGGGCATTTTCTTTGCAGTAACTCATTATGTTCAAGCACAGCATATGTTGGAAAATCCTTCTGAAAATCATGATCAGTGATATGGGTCTGTAATTCAGTGGATTACTATTATTTCCTTTCTGGAGTATTCGTTTGACCTACACAACTTTCATCTTTGGGTATGGATCTTCTGTCAAGCGAGTAGCTGAATACGAGTGCTAAGCATTTGCTATTGTATACGTACATAATAAAACTAACTGGTATACAATCTGGACCTGCTTTGTCAAGCGATTTAAGCTGCTTTGCTACACCTAGGGTGTCTAGTTCTAAGTTACTAGTGTTGGCAATTATGTTCAATTTGAATTCTGACACATTTACATCATATTCTTTGATGAAGAAATATCGTAAAATCGCGTTTCATAACACTGCTTTAGTGAGACTGTTGTCAGTAACATTACCACTGCTATTGTGCAGTGAAGGTATCAATTGTGTGTTGCTGCTTGTGTACTTTACTTATGACACGAATCTCTCTGGATTTTATGCCAGATTTCGAGACAATTTTGTTGTGGAAACTATTAAACACAAACACACATGCACCATTGACTCCCCCCCCCACACACACACACACACACAATTTACGATTTACCTGTTTCGCTCCTAGTACAACTGGAACCATGCACTCCGGTTCTGTTGCTTGCATACTTTCATCAATAAGAATTGAATGAAATTTCAAGCGTTGTAAGCGTGGGTCACCTGCACCCACACAGGTGCAACAGATAACATCTGCAGCCTCCAAAAGCTCTTTCTCAGCAGCTTTCTTCAGCATGCGGTACCTTTTCTCATCTACGGAGGACAGTTCACCTGTCTCATCTTTCAACTGCTGTAGCTTCTGCAGTTCGGTATTGCTGTAAATAGATGACACACAACTTCGTTACAAATTAAATTAATTTCAGCATTTAACATGAAGAACAAAAATGCATTCTGGTCATAAAGACACAAATAAATATTGGTCACTTGCATACATCAGTATATCTCAAGCATAAGAAACCTGGCACGGTTAGCAATGACAAATTTCTTCCGGAAGTTGCACCTGAAGCAACAAAGTAACAAACTAAATAATAACTATTACTTGTTTTTAAAAAAAAAGACTAATTTGCATTGCAGGATGGTATTTCATCCAGGTAGCACCAATGCAAAAGTACATCACACAACTGACAGAGCACTGATGCCACAGGTTACAAAGGGCAATTAATTTTGCTGAGACTGGACCACATCAAATCACATAAAATTCTCCCTAACTGCCCCATCGTAACAGCAATGAATCCAAACTAGAAGACGACAAATAAATATTCATGACCTAATAAATGTACTGTGTAAAAATAGAATCAATTTCTGAGTATTAATGGACTAGGACTTTGAGAAATTATTATGATCATCCGAGTCCAAAGCTGAGTAATGAGAAACTGTAACAATTTGACAAGAAATGTGCTATCATAGTACCATTGTTCGAGTCTGTTAACTGACTTTATTATTGTTAAATAAGAACGTATGTGTCACTTTTCAAAGCTACCTGTGCCTGCATGCATGGCTGCAACAGCACTCTGTACTGAATTTATCAACATCTTTCCTCAAAATTACTGCTTTTAAGTAGTAGTGTTTCTTCCATTTTTCCAATAAAAATAAGGTCTGAAATAGCATCGCACGTGATGTACATTCATTAATGGCACTGATGTTATATGTATTAGCACACCGCCGTTAAGCCCTCTCTTTGATCACCACTTTCCATGAAAACGCATGGACGCATACAAGCTACCACAGGCTCACGTACACGCGCACAGAGACAGAGAAAGATACAAAGTTACTATGAAACAAAAGCCACATGGCACTTTTAGAGCCTGTAATGTTGTATTTTACAGAGAGATTTGAGTGCAAGCAATTTTTATGTTAAAATACAAATTTACAATTTTAGTTATTCTTCTTTGCTTCAACTAACAAAATTGTCTGACCATTTGTCTCACATTAATTACTTCTACTTGAAGTTGTTGCAAAGAAATAAAACAGCTGCATACAATGACTGCACCCAACTTACTGACAAGAAACTGTATCTGTGTATTTAAGCACATAGTACTAACTTTGCTAGGAACATTGTTAATAGTATTCGGCAATTTTTAGATCTATGTCTGAAACAGTACTGGTGAGCCAATCCAGCAGACATAGGCACGAGCATTCACTTGTACAGAGAGTACAATCCACCTAAAAGTCACCAAGGTTGCAGCATCAGTATGCAGTTTGCTTAACACAATGAACATGGATAATGTCGTAAACTATGTAACCCAATAGCCTACTGAAGAAAAGTAAACTCACTAATGAGAGATTAAGCAGCAATAAAATCATTTTCAATGAAAAAAACTACAGTTCATCATCTTAAGGATGTGCATTACATCAACGATGGTTAATGTCGTAAGTAACTTTTAAGTACCATGGCACAGTTATAAATGCAGGAGTAATGTTTATGACAGTTACTTTTATAAATAATTCTGAAATTACTCCTAAATGAAAAAAATGTTTCATACCTGTCCATAATTCGTATCTGTTTATGCAAAGCAAGGAAGGAGACGGGGGAATCAATAGCTTCACGCGATTTTGCACAGAGACGAACAACTTTCAGGCCCGTCTGATGAATCTTCTCAGTTAACTGATCAACAGCTATGTTTGAAGGAGCACAAACAAGTACTGAACCACCACTCTGCTTCACTAGATGGTAAACAATAGTTGCTGATGTTACAGTCTTGCCAGTTCCTGGTGGTCCCTGAATCAGCGACAATGGGCGCTGGACTGCATGCTTCACAGCATACACCTAAAAAAAACACAGAATATTCCAAACAATGAGAGAGAGAGAGAGAGAGAGAGAGAGAGAGAGAGAGAGAGAGAGAGAGCACAAGAGCACACAAGTGACGTGGAATTAGGTAAAACACACACACACACACACACACACACACACACACACACACACAAACTTTCAATCTATTTAGAATTGATATAAGGTGTCTCGTTTACAGGCGAACTAGCCAATGATATTTAATGATTATTTAACCACCACCACTACCACCACCAGGAAACCAAAGGAATGCAATCACCGCAGGAGCAAAGAGACTAGCAATAGCCTAAAAAAGCTTCACTGGAAAGAAAAATGTGAATACGAAATTTGTAGTGCTCCAGAAGAGAGCTGACTATTAGATGAGCAGGTTTAACTAATGGCGAGGTACTGAATCAAACTGAAGACAAAGGAACTTTATGGCCCAATTAGTTTAAATAGGAAGATACAACAATTCAAGGCAGAGATAGATTATTAATCATCATAAAGATGACACCTGAATGATCTTCTGGAGATGGCGGTCAGGTATGCGTGAGTTGTGCTTGCTTGAGCAAGTGTGTGTGTGTGTGTGTGTGTGTGTGTGTGTGTGTGTGTGTCCTATGAGCAGCACAATTAGTGGAAGATTATTCACAATTGTATGTCCTGAAAATTTTGAAAACTGCCCTGGGAAAAAATTTCAACTCTGATGAACATCCCAATAAGAAAAATAAAAATTGCTTTAGTTTATCGTTGAAATTTGGTAGACACTATGCACTGGATATCTACTACAGTCTCCACACAAAGTATTTTTGATTAATCTCTGTGGACCCAGTTACTTTTTATTGTATTGGGGGAATTTCAAGAAATGTATTCCTGACTTACGTGTCAAATCACTTCAACACAAAAATGGGCTGTATGTTATACGGATTGATCAACAAAGTTCACAAACAGTAATAGAAATATGTAAAAAGGCTAATGTGCAAAATATTGTCAGTATGTCTGTGACAGTACTAAGAATGGTCAAAACATTGCTTGATTATTCTGGAACATATCTTATCCACGGGTTGTTGCTCTTTACACAGAAAATGTGAAGTGATTTTAATTATCTATTTACTACGAAGATAATAGCATGCTAAATGTTTGGCAATAAAAATATTTCTCTCTATGCCGTAGCCCTAAACAGTAAGTACTTGAAATGTTACTGGCTAGGCATTACTATGGTCATATTGCTGCATTGTTGTTGTTGTGGTCTTCAGCCTGGAGACTGGTTTGATGCAGCTCTCCATGCTACTCTATCCTGTGAAAGCTTCTTCATCTCCCAGTACCCACTGCGGCCTACATCCTTCATCTCTTGGTCTCCCTCTACATTTTTTACCCTCCACGCTGCCCTCCAGTACTAAATTGGTGATCCCTTGGTGCCTCAGAACATGTCCTACCAACCGATCCCTTCTTCTAGTCAAGTTGTGCCACAAGCTCCTCTTCTCCTCAATCCTATTCAGTAACTCCTCATTAGTTATGTGTTCTACCGATCTAATCTTCAGCATTCTTCAGTAGCACCACATTTCGAAAGCTTCTATTCTCTTCTTGTCCCAACTATTTATCGTCCATGTTTCACTTCCATACAAGGCGACACTCCATACAAAAACTTTCAGAAACGACTTCCTGACACTTAAATCTATGCTCGATCTTAACAAATTTCTCTTCTTCAGAAACGCTTTCCTTGCCATAGCCAGTCTACATTTTATATCCTCTCTACTTCGACCATCATCAGTTATTTTGATCTCCAAATAGGAAAACTCCTTTCCTACTTTAAGTGTCTCATTTCTCTCGGCATCACCTGATTTAATTTGACTACATTCCATTATCCTCGTTTTGCTTTTGTTGATGTTCATCTTACATCCTCCTTTCAAGACCCTGTCCATTCTGTTCAACTGCTCTTCCAAGTCCTTTGCTGTCTCCGACAGAATTACGTCATCTTAAAGTTTTTATTTTTTCTCCATGGATTTTAATACCTACTCCAAATTTTTATTTTGTTTCCTTTACTGCTTGCTCAATATACAGATTGAACAACATCGGGGAGAGGCTACAACCCCGTCCCACTCCCTTCCCAACCACTGCTTCCCTTTCATGTCCCTCGACCCTCTTAACTGCCATCTGCTATCTGTACAAATTGTAAATAGCCTTTCACTCTCTGTATTTTATCCCTGCCACCTTCAGAATTTGAAAAACAGTATTCCAGTCAACATTGTCACAAATGCTAGAAACGTAGGTTTGCCTTTTCTTAATCTAGCTTCTAAAATAAGTCGTAGAGTCAGTATTGCCTCACGTGTTCCCATATCCAAACTGATCTTCCCCGAGGTCAACTTCTACCAGTTTTTCCATTCGTCTGTGAAGAATTTGCCTTAGTATTTTGCAGCCATGAATTATTAAACTGATAGTTTGGTAATTTTCACATCTGTCAACGCCTGCTTTCTTTGGGATTGGAATTACTATATTCTTCTTGAAGTCTGAGGGTATTTCGCCTGCCTCATACATCTTGTTCACCAGATGGAGAGTTTTGTCAGGACTGGTTCTCCCAACGCTGTCAGTAGTTCTAATGGAACGTTGTCTACTCCGTGGGCCTTGTTTCGACTTAGGTCTTTCAGTCCTCTATCAAACTCTTCACGCAGTATAATATCTCCCATTTCATCTTCATCTACGTCCTCTTCCATTTCTATAACATTGCCCTGAAGTAAATCGCCCTTGTATAGACCCTCTATATACTCCTTCCACCTTTCTGCTTTCACTTCGTTGCTTAGAACTGCGTTTCCATCTGAGCTCTTGATATTCATGGAAGTGGTTCTCTTTTCTCCAAAGGTCTCTTTAATTTTCCTGTACGCAGTTTCTATTTTACCCCTAGTGAGATAAGCCTCTACACCATTACATTTGTCCTCTAGCCATCCCTGCTTAGCCATTTTGCACTTCCTGTCGATCTCATTTTTGAGACATTTTTATTCCTTTTTGCCTGCTTCATTTACTGGATTTTTATATTTTCTCCTTTCATCAATTAAATTCAATATTCATTCTGACACCCAAGGATTTCTACTAGCCCTTGTCTTTTTACCTACTTGATCCTCTGCTGCGTTCACTACTTCATCCCTCAAAGCTACCCATTCTTCTTCAACTGTATTTCTTTCCCCCATTCTTGTCAATTGTTCCCTTATGCTCTCCCTGAAACTCTGTACAACCTCTGGTTTAGTCAGTTTATCCAGGTCCCATCTCCTTAAACTCCCACCTTTTCACAGTTTCTTCAGTTTTAATCTACAGTTCATAACCAGTAGATTGTGGTCAGAATCCACATCTGCCCCTGGAAATGTCTTACAATTTAAAACCTGGTTCCTATATCTCTGTCTTACTATTATATAATCAATCTGAAACCTGTCAGTATTTCCAGGGTTCTCCCATGTATACAACTTCCTTTCATGATTCTTAAACCAAGTGTTAGCTATGATTATATTCACCTAGTATGTTTCCTTCTCTCTCTTTTCCAACTCTTGAATTCCAGTCACCCATGTCTATTAAATTTTCGTCTCCCTTCACTACCTGAATAATTTCTTCTATCTCAACATACATTTCATCGCCGCACACAGAAACGAATTACTTTCAGTGTCTCATAAGACGGCTTCATCATTCTTGTCTTTCCAGTTAATAAATATTGTCCACAGTTTGTTTTATTTGACAGAATGTTAGTGACAAAATCACCTTCACTATTACTTTTACTTTTACAGTTATGAAAGAACGTGGCTTGGTTCAGTAACATCTTTCACAATCACCTAAACTAGGTTTGGCCATAGTGTGCTAAACTTCACACATGCACAATGTGCCACATGCATGCAGCACTGGGCTTGGCCTGACTCGGCACTACTCAGTATATCTCTAGCTTGCTTGTCCTACTCAGAACTACTCAATACAGAGTGACATTTCATTTAAGTGTGATGTGATACTGTTTCTTTCAGTATTCAGTGTGCCACTTCTCAATAGCACAGTTTTCTTCAGCACAGCAGAATGTTGATGTCAGTGCTGTTTACCTTCTTTATTTGCTTGGGGGACAGGAAGTAAGTTAGGGCTTCAGTGGTTGTTTCTACAAAGAGAGGCACTCCAGTAAAAGATCATCAAAAGCCTTCAAAAATGAATGAGTATCATAGTTCCAATTTGAAGAGAAGGGTGAGAATTCTTAATATCTACTACGGAGTTGAATAATCAAAGGTTATCCCCGATTTTCCATAGAATATTACTACAACTCCAAGCACAAAAAAAATTTAAGATTTAACTGATAATGAAAGAGCAAAAAATTACAATGGTCGAGAGAATTTGTACAGGATCCATTGTTCTGTACATCAAAAACCATACTGCGCTAAATTTTCAGACCTGGAGCATCTGATAAAATCCGTGGTACAAACATTAATTTTCTTGAAGTTGCATGCATTGTAACACCTTCAGTTTCAACAGTTTGAGGGAATTCAACACAGAGTGTTGGCAAAGTATGTAGGTGTAACCACGAAGCATTCCTGGAACAATTTTTTTTTTATTCACATCTAGATATTGTTGAATTTCTGAAGGTAAAAGAAAAAAGTAACCAAAATCAAAAGATCCAGAATGTATGCAGACCTAATTTTTTGAGAGTGCTTTGTGATGGCTCTAAAGATTTGATGTATTTGGAATCACAATAATTTTGTAGCCTTAACATTGTGTGTGACTTAGAACCTAGGTGGATACTCTCAGATTTGCTCTGTGTCTTGTGGGAAGTATCCTATTTGGCACCCTCTAGTGTAATTCAGTGCTTACTTTATGCATATGAAAAACTGGTTTTGTGATTTGTATTGAGCAAGGTACTGACTCAATAAAAAGACGGTTTGTTTAACAGGCACTGGAGATTTTACAACTAACTATTCTTTGGTCATACAGCAAGTGTCACCCGAAAATTCACAAAGATCTTTTCCTAGATTATTTTTACAGTTGCACCTTATCGGAACCATCATTGTGAGCTTTGCCCAGTATTATCGTTACTTGCAGAATAATTGTGACGTTATCATTTATGCAACTTCAGTGGCACATGTTGCCAACAACTGAAGAGGCACAATTTAGCATTAACTGTATAATTACCAGACCTAAAGGGATGGTGCCTTGAAGTAGAGATGGGTCGTTCGGGAACAAACAGGTCCAAAGGAATGTTTCACCAAAATGAACGGAAAGAGCGAGGAACAAATTCTAAGGAACGATCTTTCATAGTTCACTACAGTCACAGCTCTCTACATACAGTTCCCAGGAACGGGAAACGGTCGGTCTCATACCCCCAACAGCACATCGGCCAGTCTCGTTCCAGCCTCGGCGTCGTTCCTGTCTGCCTTGGTTGCCTTCTTCGCGTGGCCATTCGTTGCAGTTCCACTGCCGACTGCTCATAGTTAGTTCAGTATAGAGTTGTTGTTGTTGTTCGATTTGTTTGCTTTGCACGCCCATTCTAGATCTGTCGCAAACCTTTTTTGAACTCTGAACTTCCGGTTCTTTTCATATTCTATTCAGAGTCCATGAAGAGTAATTAAAATGTAGTTTATAACTACGTAAACTACATAAAAATTATGTGGTATGTAATACAAAAACCTTTTCAGGTACCAAAATGGCGTGTCAGCTTACTTCACTATTTCGATAAACAGCAGAATAAATACTAGTCAAAAGGGAAGATTTTTTGTTATTACACATGTAAAGGACATCTGCACGGCACACAAGTGGCCATTTTCAGTCTTTTTTTTTATCCAAGAGCATGTTCATTGTTATTGAAGGCAGACTGACTAACAACCAAATGAAGCCCGCTCTTCGTAATGAAGTGTATGGTGTCACATTTTGTGAAGAGAATATAGTAACTCCTACAATATTATTTCACTGATACAGGGTAGTGCCCGAAAAATCTGCTCCAAGTGCTAGACTGCTCATTGTTGCTTACCAATCATTATCTACTGTTTTGAAGTTGTTTGCATTAGCTTATTTTGTTATTTCTTCATTCCTGAATTATTGCATGCTTATCTATTCTGCTCATAGCGCTCAACAAATTGTGTGTGATTGGCATGCAGTCTGTACTTGGGGCCGGTTTTATGTGCACCAACTTATATTTTTTCATTGCAATTAGCCACATAAAGCTACAGCGGCTAAACGAGAAGTTTTGCAGGATCACGAATATTACAAGTGTGTGATAATTCTATAACAATAAAAACTCTGTACTCCAAGTGGAAGGCAAGTGCCCCCTCTTGGTGCCTTCCATCTTCAGTCACCTATGCTACTAATTTTCAATTTTTCATAAGAACCATATACCAAGCACAATGAACGGTGAACAACTGAAAATGAACGGTTCCCGAAAAAGGGCAATGAACGGTTCCCGAAAAAGGGCGATCACCAGTCAACTAGTTCCCAAGGAAGAATGACTTTGCCCATCTCTACTTTGAAGGGTTCTTCATTGTCTCTTTTTAAGATTTTAGTACCTTTGTTGTTTGGCAATTGGCTGTGTTGGCACTTGTATACAGCTGCCGATTATCTGCTGTAAGAAACCAAACCTTAAATAAAACTCTGATTAGTGAAAACTTATAAAGGGAATCCCAACTCATTATTAAGCTAAAATAAAATTTTCCATGAATTATATGAATGTGTGGTGTGTTTTTTCGGACATGTCTGAAAGGACATGCACCATGCAATCTTATAGCTGATTCACCTCAATAGGCCATGAATCCACAACCTCCAGTGGGAATCTAAAATTAGTTAGCAAGAGCATGGATGGAGACTACAGATAGATGGCACTGGGTGGGAGTGTGAATTGGCCAGGATGCGCACAGAGACAGTTCACACATGTATGATAAACACCGTGTCCAAGTGGCACAGTGGTTAACACAATTGCCTATTACCATATTTACTCGAATCTAAGCTGCACTTTTTTTTCCGGTTTTTGTAATCCAAAAAACTGCCTGGGGCTTAGAATCGAGTGCAAAGTAAGAAAAGTTCTGAAAAATGTTGATAGGTGCCACCACAACTAACTTCTGCTGTCAAATATATGTAGCGCTACACAGGCATGCTTTGCAGGCACAAAGGTAAATACTGGCGCCAAAACTTCTAAGTCAGTAAATAAATTATAAAAAATGGTGGAAGACTAGCTTTTCTCTCCACCCCAAGTTTTGACCACTGCATTTTCATACATTATCCTTTCATCACCACCCTAAGCAGATCACATCCGCACTGCACGCTTTAACCAAGAGGGCTCACAGGAGCAGTGATAAGGAACATCTAAAGCATGAATTACAAAACAAAGTCCATTTTTTGGTGTTAATGGTTACAGGAAGAAACTAATAGATACAACTAAGGTGACACGGAATGAAGCACAAAAAAAATCACTATCATTATGTGTTCAAGGTGTTACAGAACAGGGGGGGGGGGGGGGGGGGGGGGACGGAAACGGGGGCAAATTCTCTGCTGAGCCGGCGTCAAGTCGATTTTCCGAAGCAGCAGCAGGACTAAAAGATGTTCTTTGCACAACGAAAGATGCAGTTGACAAACTACATGCTGGAGTTTGGGGGGGGGAAAAAAAAAAAAAAAAAAAAAAAAAAAAAAAAAAAATCTGGTGCAAATGTGGATTAGTGTATGTAAGCAAGACAGCACGACCCATCAGCACATGGATACCTGAACATGAAAGATATATCCGACTAAGACAACACAAGTCAGTGGTGGCAGAACAGCAGGATGAGCATGGCAAACAGACTGATTTTGGTGAAGCTCGCATACTGATGGAACAGTCTCTTACTTTCAGGAGGAGCAATATCATTATTACAGGATGACAGCTCACATGGAGCAATACACTTGCAGGAGACCACACCAGCCACAGGTACATAGAGTACTGGCACACCTCAGCCAGCACTACAAAGCAGGAAAACAACGCCACCTCACAACTGCCACCTAGTTTTCAATTTGCCGATTTCCACCAATCACAAGAAGTAATGCGAACACCAATCAAAACATTGGGTTTTCACCAATGGAAAGAAATAATAGAAATACCAAAAAAGAACTTCTAACATCTCTCTCGTGCATACTTAACAGCCTATGAGAATTAGATAACAGCCATGTCTGCAGGTATATCAGAAACAAAGTTTTCTCATGCAACAGTGAAACATTGGTAGTTTTACATACCGACGATGCGGTCACAAACCAGAAATTTTTTATTGATTGTGATGATGGCCGCCAAACCCTTGCTTATAGATGTTTTTGTTGTTTGTCCGCGTAGCAGTGAGAATTTGAATTCGACCACCTGAATATTTATTTCATGATGGACGTGGGAAATGATGGTTGCCTCCCCTTCCTTGATGTGTTGGTTGGGAGAAATGCTGAGGGTACAATGGTACATGCTGCTAATGGAAAATCATCTCATGCTGACTGTATCTATAGGCTCATAGTTGTCACTATCTAGCTCAATGTGAAGGGGTATGTTGTACCTCGAATCACAAGGCCCTAGTCATTTCATACTAGTCAGCTGAGTTAACTCATTTTGGAGTCCCCTTCCATCAGAATGGAAACTGAAGGGCACAGTAGATGTGTGTTGCTCTATCAACCGAGTGTGCACCGGGTTAGCGATGATGAAACCAAGTTGGCACTATGCTATGTCCCTTCTGGCTTACACAGGGAGCATCTCCGACAAGATTTATCTTATCTTGCAGAAATATGACTTGAAATGTGTTTTTCTGACCATCTAAGATTAGGGTCCTTTTAGGTTACGTCAAGGATTATCTTGGTTCTCGTAAGGTGGGTGTGTAGCATATGCCCTGCAGTTGTGCTACATCATATACTGGTCAGACTTTGATAACTATGGAGTACCAGAGTATTGAGCATAAGTGTCACATACGCTAACAACAGCCGAGCAAATTGATCATTGCAGAACACTGTCCTGGCACCAGTAAGCCTATGGAATATAATATGGAGACTGTGGCGTGCTCCGATTCGTAGAACGCCAGATCCCTTAATCGGGCAGGTAGGTTAGAAAATTTAAAAAGGGAAATGGATAAGTTAAAGTTAGATATAGTGGGAATTAGTGAAGTTCGGTGGCAGGAGGAACAAGACTTTTGGTCAGGTGAATACAGGGTTATAAATACAAAATCAAATAGGGGTAATGCAGGAGTAGGTTTAATAATGAATAAAAAAATTAGGAGTGCGGGTAAGCTACTAAAAACAGCATAGTGAACGCATTATTGTGGCCAAGATAGACATGAAGCCCATGCCTACTACAGTAGTACAAGTTTATATGCCAACTAGCTCTGCAGATGATGATGAAATTGATGAAATGTATGATGAGATAAAAGAAATTAATCAGGTAGTGAAGGGAGACGAAAATTTAATAGTCATGGGTGACTGGAATTCGTCAGTAGGAAAAGGAAAAGAAGGAAACATAGTAGGTAAATATGGATTGTGGCTAAGAAATGAAAGAGGAAGCCGTCTGGTAGAATTTTGCACAGAGCATAACTTAATCATAGCTAACACTTGGTTCAAGAATCATGAAAGAAGGTTGTATACATGGGAGAATCCTGGAGATACTAAAAGGCATCAGATAGATTATATAATGGTAAGAAAGAGATTTAGGAATCAGGTTTTAAATTGTAGAACATTTCCAGGGGCAGATGTGGACTCTGACCACAATCTATTGGTTATGACCTGTAGATTAAAACTGAAGAAACTGCAAAAAGGTGGGAATTTAAAGACATGGGATCTGGACAAGCTGAAAGAACCAGAGGTTGTACAGAGTTTCAAGGAGAGCATAAGGGAACAATTGACAGGAATGGGGGAAAGAAACACAGTAGAAGAAGAATGGATAGCTCTGAGGGATGAAGTAGTGAAAGCAGCAGAGGATAAAGTAGGTAAGAAGACGAGGGCTGCTAGAAATCCTTGGGTAACAGAAGAAATACTGAATTTAATTGATGGAAGGAGAAAATACAAAAATGCAGTAAATGAAGCAGGCAAAAACAAATACGAACGTCTTAAAAAGAGATCGACAGGAAGTGCAAAATGGCTAAGCAGGGATGGCTAGAGGACAAATTTAAGGATGTAGAAGCTTATCTCACAAGGGTAAGATAGATACTGCCTACAGGAAAATTAAAGAGACCTTTGGAGAGAAGAGAACCACTTGTATGAATATCAAGAGCTCAGATGGCAACCCAGTTCTAAACAAAGAAGGGAAAGCAGAAAGGTGGAAGGAGCATATAGAGGGTTTATACAAGGGCGATATACTTGAGGACAATATTATTGAAAGGGAAGAGGATGTAGATGAAGACGAAATGGGAGATACGATTCTGCGTGAAGAGTTTGACAGAGCACTGAAAGACCTGAGTCGAAACAAGGCCCCCGAAGTAGACAACATTCCGTTAGAACTACTGACGGCCTTGGGAGAGCCAGTCATGACAAAACTCTACCAGCTGATGAGCAATATGTATGTGACAGGCGAAATACCCTCAGATTTCAAGAAGAATATAATAATTCCAATCCCAAAGAAAGGAGGTGCTGACAGATGTGAAAATTACCAAACTATCAGTTTAATAAGTCACAGCTGCAAAATACTAACGCAAATTCTTTACAGACGAATGGAAAAACTGGTAGATGCGGACCTTGGGGAGGATCAGTTTGGATTCCGTAGAAATGTTGGAACACATGAGGCAATACTGACCTTACGACTTATCTTAGAAGAAAGATTAAGAAAAGGGAAACCTATGTTTCTTGTATTTGTAGACTTGGAGAAAGTTTTTGACAATGTTGACTGGAACACTCTCTTTCAAATTCTGAAGGTGGCAGGGTAAAGTACAGGGAGCGAAAGGCTATTTACAATTTGTACAGAAACCAGATGGCAGTCATAAGAGTCGAGGGGCATGAAAGGGAAGCAGTGGTTGGGAAAGGAGTGAGACAGGGTTGTAGCCTCTCCCCGATGTTATTCAATCTGTATATTGAGCAAGCAGTAAAGGAAACAAAAGAAAAATGTGGAGTAGGTAGTAAAATCCATGGAGAAGTAGTAAAAACTTTGAGGTTCGCCGATGACATTGTAATTCTGTCAGAGACAGCAAAGGACCTGGAAGAGCATTTGAACGGAATGGACAGTGTCTAGAAAGGAGGATATAAGATGAAAATCAACAAAAACAAAACGAGGATAATGGAATGTAGTCAAATTAAATCGGGTAATGCTGAGCGAATTAGATTAGGAAATGAGACACTTAAAGTAGTAAAGGAGTTTTGCTATTTAGGGAGTAAAATAACTGATGATGCTCGAAGTAGAGAGGATATAAAATGTAGACTGGCAATGGCAAGGAACGCGTTTCTGAAGAAGAGAAATTTAACATAGAGCATAGATTTATGTATCAGGAAGTCGTTTCTGAAAGTATTTGTATGGAGTGTAGCCACGTATGGAAGTGAAACATGGACGATAACTAGTTTGGACAAGAAGAGAATAGAAGCTTTCAAAATGTGGTGTTACAGAAGAATGCTGAAGATAAGGTGGATAGATCATGTAACTGATGAGGAGGTATTGAATAGGATTGGGGAGAAGAGAAGTTTGTGGCACAACTTGACTAGAAGAAGGGATCGGTTGGTAGGACATGTTTCGAGGCATCAAGGGATCACAAGTTTAGCATTGGAGGGCAGCGTGGAGGGTAAAAATCGTAGAGGGAGACGAAGAGATGAATACACCAAGCAGATTCAGAAGGATGTAGGTTGCAGTAGGTACTGGGAGATGATGAACTTGCACAGGACAGAGTAGCACGAAGAGCTGCATCAAACCAGTCTCAGGACTGAAGACAACAACAACAACAACAACAACAACAACAACAACAACAACAACAACAACTACTACTACTACTACTACTACTACTACTACTGTGGCGTGCACTTCCAGCTATTAGGATACAGTCAGTATGGATGATGATTATAATGATTTGTTTGCGGGGCACTCAAATGTGCAGCTGTTTCACCTAAATATGTTATATGTGACCAGACAACTTCACAGTCGCACTTAACCTGTACAATTTCCAAACTTTGCCCAGTCCGATCTCACCACTTTCATGAATGATGATGAAATGATGGAACACGGCAAACACCCAGTCATCTCAAGGCAGATGAAGTAGTCAGTAGGGAAGCAGTCGAGATTAAATACGCAAGTAACATTGTAAATAGAGGTAGAGGTATTTGCTAAATTCTGCATGGGATCTTGCTCTCTCCCTTGACGAAAGGCAGAGGGACAGAGGTAATGCCGGGGGCTGGAGTGTCTCCTCTGATATTTTGAAGTGGCCTTGCCTGCAGCTATCAAGCAGGCAGGGTGCAGTTATTTGCAATGTGTGGCTCACATTGGCACCAACGACGCCTGTCACATGGCTTATGAGGCCATCCTTACTTAGTTCATACAGGTGGCTGGCAGAAGTGGTCAAGTCTGCTGGACTCACAAGTGGGTTGCAAGCAGAGCTTGAAATTTGCTGCATAATTCCCATAATAGATTGGGGTCCTTTAGTTTAGAGGTGAGTGGAGGGTTTCTACCGAAGGATCTGTTGACTCTGTGATGGTCTTTGTTGCAGATTTCTTGAGCTGCATTATTGTTACGGGGTTTGTAGGATTCGCCTTAATACGAGAGCTGTGCACTATGCAAAGGAAGCAGCTACTTGGGTAGCAGAGTACTTGTGGAATGCACATGAGAATTTTTAGCCTAGGCTATAGCTCTAGGTACTCTGATTAACACTCACCCGTTGATACGCAGCAACTGATTTCCGACCTTCTTCAGAGTAAAGACACTTTGGCTGTCAAAATTTTATCAGTAAATTGCCAAGCTATTCGTAACAATGCTCCTTGATTTACTGCCCTCCAGGGAAGTTCTCGCTCTCAAATTTTCTCATGACAGAGAGGTGGCTAAAACTAGTTGTGGAAAGCTCCAAAATATTTAGCGAGTTATGGAATGTATATTGGAAAGGCAGATAAGAGGCCACAGGAAGGGGAGCATTCATTGCAGTTGACAAAAATATTGTCTCTACTGAAGTCAAGGTTGAGTGCAACTGTGAAGCTATCTGGTCACACACAACATATTTAGGTGAAATCAAGTGAATTTTTTGACATTTTTACCGGCCATCAAATTCTGCTGTTACAGTTCTAGAGTCATTCAAAGAATGTCTATAGTCAGTAGTGAAGAAATACCCAGATTATGTAATACTAGTTGGAGGCAACTTTAACCCGTATGGATTCATTGCAGGGGGATACAGATAGAGTCATGCAAAGTACTTTCCGACATGTTTTCTGAAAATGTTTCCTTAGCAGCTTGTTCGGCAGCCCAAATGTAATGGAAATATCTTAGGTCTCATAGCTACAAACAGGCCTTACCTTGCTGGCAATGTCAGCAATCATTATGTCATTATAACAACTATGGTTACAAAAGTTTGTACATCAGTTAAGAAGGCTAGGAGAGTGTTTCTGCTAGAAAGAGCAGGTAAGCAGTTGTTAACATCTAACTTGGACAATGGATTGACATCACTTAGTTCCAGTAAGGCGGCTGAAGAGGAACTACGGACAAAGTTTAAGCTGATTGTAAATTATGGTTTGAAGAATTATGTGCCAGTAAGTGCATTAAGGGCAGAGAAGACCCCCATGGTTTAATATCTAAATTCGGTTCAAAAGAGAACCCACAAGTGACGACAAGCAAAGGTTAATCAATATGCATGCACATCTGAAAAGATTTATGCACTAAGCAAGTAACTACTACCACTATCTTACCTTAGAAAAAGATCTGGCAGGGAACCTGCGAAAATTCTGGTCCTATGTAAAATCACTATGTGGGGCTAATGCTTTCATCCAGTCATTTGTTGACCAGTCTGATGTGGTGAAGATAGTAAAATGAAAGCCCAAGCTTTACATTTTGTGCTCATAAATTGTTGATGCAGGAGAATCGTACACACATACTGTTGTTCGACCATCAGACACAGACTCATATGGACGACATAGTAATAAGCATTGCTCACATAGAGAAACAACTGGAGGACTTAAAAACAGGTGACCCACCAGTTCCAGATGGAATCCCAAATTCAGTTTTTCAAAGGGTACTCTAAGGCATCGGCCCCTTACTTAGCATGCATTTATCATGAACCTCTAGTCCAGCACAAAGTTCTAAGTGACTAGAAAAAAGTGCACACGACTTCCGCACATAAGAAAGGCAAAAGAATGGACCCACAAAATTACAGACCAATATCCCTAACATCGGTTTGCTGCAGGACAGTTTAACATATTCTCAGTTCAAATATAAAACTTTTCTTGAGGCCAAGAAGCTTGTGTCCATGAATCAGCAAGGTTTTAGAAAGCATCATTCATGCAAAACTCAGCTTCCCCTTTTCCCAAAATGATATACTGCAAACTATGGATGAAGGACAAAAGGTGGATTCCACATTTCAAGATTTCCGGAAAGTGTTTGACACAGTGCCCCATTACAAGCTGTTAAGGAAGGTGGAAGCATATGGAATAGGTTCACAAATATGAGAGTGGCACTAAGACTTCTTAAGTTATAGAACACAGTATGTTGTCCTGGATGCCGAATGTTTATCAGAGACAAGGGTACCATCAGAAGTGCTTAAGTAAGTGTGATAGGATCACTGTTCTCTGTATACATGAATGATTTTGGCAGCAAATGGCGGTTCTTTGCTAATGATGTGGTGCACAGTAAGGTGTCGTCGTCGTGTGACTGTAGGAAAATACAAGATGACTTTGACAAAATTTCTAGCTGGTATGATGAATGGCAGCACACTCTACATGTGGAAAAATGCAAGTTAATGCGGATGAGTAGGAAAAACAAGACCATAATGTTCACATACAGCATTACTAGTGCCCTGCTCGACGCAGTCATGTAATTTCAATATCTGGGCATAACGTTGCGAAACGATATGAAATGGACCAAGTGAGTGAGGATTGTGATAAGGAACACAAATGGTTGACCGATTTATTGGGAGCATTTTAGGAAAGTGTGGTTCATCTGTAAAGGAAACTAGGATACTAGAGTGATTTATTCTTACTGCTTGAGTGTTTAGTATCTGTGCCAGGTTGGGATGGAGGAGGATATTGAAGCAATTAGAGGTGGGCTGCAAGATTTGTTACTGGTAGGTTTAAACAGCCTGCAAGTTTTACTGAGATGTTTTGGAAACTTAATGGGAACCCCTGAAGGAAATGCAAATTTTTTTTGAGGAACATTACCGACAACATTAAGGCGCACGCGCACAAGCGCACGCACACACGATGAGAGTGACACCACTCTTTCCAGAACTGCTCTGCTCTGCTCAACGAGGTTTAAAATTCACACCAGCTGTGTGTATTTGCTGCAGTTTTGCTTTGAAAATGGCAGGATGGCAACCTGCTGAACTGCAGGAGGTTGTCGACATTGTCACTTGGATGCATACCTGTTCTTCTTTGAATAGTTCAGAAATGTGTTTGTGTGTGTGTGTGTATGTACAATATCTATCTAGATGGGTTTAAGCTGTCGAAATATTTGTTAATAGAGATAAAAACTGAAAAATAATTGATAAAGCAACAGATAGCATTTTGGTCTGAGCTGCTGGAGCTGGCAGTCATGTGTACTTGTTTGTGTTAACGAATGATGTGCACTTCTCTTTCTTTTCCTGACAAAGAATGTGGCCAAATGTTTATAAATAAGTGTCTTAACCGTGATTGCCAGCAACTTAACGTCATCTTCACAGCAAGGAGCAATCTGTGTTTTCCAACATTGTCAATAGATAGAAAAGAGATACTTTATAGTGATTACTTAATATGAAAAGAAATGAAGAAAAATATGTTTAAAACTGATAAACAATGGAGAGAAGACGAACTATATCGCTGACTCTGCAGTAAATTTGATCTTTGCTTCCAGTTCTCATAATATATGACAAAAAGAAAACATCTGCAGTTATTATGCCTGTTTTCAACAATTTTGCTATTATAAGTTAAATATTTAACATTTTTTCGTAGGGACACAGGAGGTAGATCATATTGTGAGGGTGAAGGGAAGTTGGTTGTATTATTACTGCAAGTCAGTGACATAGTTACGGTCTGACTGCACAATGCTGCATGGTGTATAATTAAATCAAAATAACCACGCTGGCTACTCAAACATGGAAATAAAAAAATTCTTTGGGAATTCCAGACGTGAAGAGAAAGAATGTCACGAAGCTCCCGATAAATTAATGGAAGGGGAGAGAGGGGGAGTGGGAGCAGTTTAACACAATAATTACTTCTTTCCTCTCACCTGAGCTGTATACCACCTATAAGCAGTAGTTTAACAAAAGTTCTTAAAAATCAATAATTTATATGGAATAAAATTCATATAATTATCACACTTTGAAATACTAAATATTTTAAAATTTATGATTTATAAAGTTCAATAAAACTAATGTCAGCGTGAGAGAAGTTGCTGGTGTACAAGGTAACGTTGACCATGTCACTGTATGGAGAGTGCTATGGGAGAACCAGTTGTTTCCATACGATGTACAGCGTGTGCAGACACTATCAGCAGCTGATTGGCCTCCACGGGTACGCTTCTACGAATGGTTCATCCAACAATGTGTCAATCCTCATTTCAGTGCAAATGTTCTCTTTACGGATGAGGTTTCATTCCAACACGATCAAATTGTAAATTTTCACAATCAACATGTGTGGGCTGACGAGAATCCGCACGCAATTTGCAATCACGTCATCAACACAGATTTTCTGTGACCGTTTGGGCAGGCATTGTTGGTGATGTCTTGATTGGGTCCCACGTTCTTCCACCTATGCTCAACGGAGCACACTGTTATGATTTCATACGGTATACTCTACCTGTGCTGCTAGAACGTGTGCCTTTACAAGTACGACACAACTTAAGGTTCATGCACGATGGAGCTCCTGCACATTTTAGTCGAAGTGTTTGTACGCTTCTCAACAACAGATTCAGTGACCAATGGATTGGTAGAGGAGGACCAATTCCATGGCCTAAACACTCTCCTGACCTCAACCCTCTTGACTCATTTATGGGGCATTTGAAAGCTCTTGTCTACACAACTCCGGTACCAAATGTAGAGACTCTTCGTGCTCGTATTGTTGACGGCTGTGATACAATATGCCATTCTCCAGTGCTGCATCAGCGCATCAGGGATTCCATGCGACGGAGGGTGGATGCATGTATCCTCACTAATGCAGGACATTTTGAACATTTCCTGTAACAAAGTGTTTGAAGTCACGTTGGTACTTTCTGTTGCTGTGTGTTTCCATTCCATGATTAATGCGATTTGAAGAGAGGTAATAAAATGAGCTCCAACATGGAAAGGAAGCGTTTCCGGACACATGTCCACATCACATATTTTCTTTCTTTGTGTGTGAGGAATGTTTCCTGAAAGTTTGGCCGTACCTTTTTGTATATATATGTGTAATTGTTTATGGGTGCATTACATACATATTCAAAATGTGTGCTGCAAAGGAATTTTAGGACACACACACACACACACACACACACACAGTAGTGCTTCAGACTATGACATAAACGTCTGATTTTCAGAGTTCGAAATTCCTCTAAATGGCTCGTCATCAAATAGTGCTTTTTTTTTTTAACAGGAGTCAAATGCTCAGATTTAAGAAATTCATGGTACATTTTCGCACATACTTCAATTTACGTAAAAGGTTATTTGCTTTGAAAGTAACGGTTTTCAAACCACCATTCGCAATATTTTCCTACAACCTGTTAGAAATAGGATCGTTTCAGCAGTTGCCAGAGAGCGCAAATAACAGGAGACATCGCCCTTGAGCAGCTATCATGACGTAGGAAGCCCGTATGTATGTATGTATGTATGTATGTGTAAAATATTAAAAGATCATACAATATGTCATGAAAGAAACAAGACATCAGATGATGCTTCAAGAGCATCGGAATTTCGTGAACCATACTAAAATGAGCACATTTAATGTGCATACTTCAAAGTGCACATTCGTATGTCCAGACTCCCAATCAAATAGACCTCGACCTGATATTAAGCTTTTCAGTGTGGTTTTCGGGACGTAAATTTTTTTGGAGCACCAGTACTGTGTTATATCATGTTTGGTTGTTTATTATGGCAAAATGCCTTATGTGCTAGAAGATGAAAACATGCACTTTAAATGCAGCGAACAGTTGATCCCGATCTCCGATACTTGAGAACTGGGTCAATACTAAAAAACGCATTTTCAAAAATATGTTCATCTTGTAGCGCATATTTATCTGAAAAGTCTGAAACATAAAATACATGTGTTCGAGGAATTGAGGGCATATTATTGATAGTGAATGGTATTATTTGTAATCAGGAGAACAAGAACTCTTCAGAAAATTTGCACTTTTTATTGCCTACTAGCTAATAACTTGCTGTTTTGCGTGATATAAAATTAAATAAAACCAATAAAGACGATAAGCAAGAAATTACACAATTATTCAATCCTTAGCTCCTAGCATTTTTTCCTCTCTCTAATCTTGCTACAGCTTTACGAAGCGCGCTTTCCTTTCTGCGAAAGAATCTGTTACTTCATCAAATTTCGGCAAACGTTTTGCTACATGAAAAATCGAAATGTCATTATCTAATACCGAAAAAGCTGTTAACACAAATAATACTCAAGACCGGTGTGGTTTCTCGATCTGATTATGTCTATTTTGTCACTGTCTGCTGGATGAAACAAAATAGGGCTTTCTAATATGGCACCAATTTTTTAACACACCACATAAATGAGACTGTTCTGACACAAATGGCCATTTTTACAAGAAGACAGAATATAATCATGAAGTACCAATATTAAATGCCTATTAGGCCTACTACAAGCAAAAAGCTTTATGTTAGGAAATAGTTTCACATTTCATTCATACGCATCAGTTTCTCAAGCACGAGATCAAATAGCAGTATTACGAAATTTTTATATAAATTTGAAATCGTCTTTTTCTTCCATAATTTGTGCGATGCCTCCATTACTTCTCCTTCCTCGTTCTAACAAACAATCTTGTCATCACCAATTCTGTAGGTATTCCTGCCATTGTCAAAATTTATTTCCGCGTTAACCTCACTAACCCTGCCAGTATCACAGGTTTAGTTATCCTGCGATTATTTTCCAGTTAGGCACTATTAGGTGTTCGTACAACACGTTTTCCATGTTACTTCCAAAATAGAACTTAAGCAGCTGCTAGCAGGGGGCTGTACAACTGGTTCTTACTAGTATAGCGATCAGGCCAAAAATTTTATGTCAAAATTCATTTTCTTGGATACACCGAGAAGATAATACGTAGTCTTTCTCACCTGTTATTCCTGTCAGTTGTTTATTTCCATTCTGGTAGTCTGAATCTATAGATTTCGCTAGCAATTATAACAACGCTGATCATTCGCATACCCAATCAGACAGCAATTGGCAGTCATGCGTTTGGCTTTACTTTGATCAGCTTGTATAGCCCCGCCCCCTTTTGCCCGCTGAAAGTTTATTTCTAGATGCGACGAGGATTCTCCTGACAGACATCACACATTAA
The DNA here is from genome assembly GCF_023897955.1 of Schistocerca gregaria. Taxonomy (NCBI): domain Eukaryota; kingdom Metazoa; phylum Arthropoda; class Insecta; order Orthoptera; family Acrididae; genus Schistocerca; species Schistocerca gregaria. The sequence goes on along the minus strand of NC_064926.1, from coordinate 165,989,163 downwards.
AAAATCAACTTATGGTTCATTCAGAAATCAACTTAAAATGTGTTCAAAAACCAACAGGGAAGCGTTTCAACATCATATGAACAATCGATAGATAAATGTGTGCTGGATGCTAGGCGATTTGTGAAACAGTCCTTTTCCTCAAGAATATGAGTTTGGCACCCCCTTTTGCCGGTAGCATCTAGATGCTTACTGCGACTGCTTGCACAGCCAACGGCCACATTCCTGCAGCCAGAAGCGGGAGAATCTACAAGTCAAACGTGACTCAACTGCGCATGCGCATGAGTCCGCTCTTAACTCTAAAACGAATCCAATGCAAACAGTTGTGACTTCACGGCAGTTTGTTGTTATGAAGCATTGCATAGTCTTCTTAAATCCTTTGACACATTTTGCTGTTGGCAGACACTTGCACGAGCAGTGTGTGTGTCGTCGTATATGGTGCACTTCCTTTGCAATTTAAGTTACTTTCGTTTTTTTCCTCTCGTTTATGTTTTATTATTGAAGTATTATTCTGCAGTAGCGGGATACAATAATATCCTTTGTTTAGGGCATCGGTTCTTACCAGTCAGAATTCAAAAAATTTAACTGGAAACTAACACTATGAAAAATTCCTGGAATTCCAAAAAATTCCAGGTTTTTTCCCCCGATTTTCTTCCAGATGAAAAAATTCCCGGGTTTTTCCCGGATCTCCCGGTTGTTCCGTGACGTATACACCCTGTATAAATGCTCAAAAGAAGGTCGATAAGGTGTTTAAGATATGACGGCCTTTGTTGTCCTAGCACATCAATTACTGAAGACAATGTGCAACAAGTGAAGAAAAGGTACTGGAAAATTATTGAATCACTGTAAAAGAGGTTGCTGATAATACTAAATTATCCTCTGGCTCATGCCATGCATTTTTTTTTATGTTTAGGGCATGACGTCTAGCAGCAAAGTGTTCTGAAATGGTTGAATTTTGACCAAAAACGACGTAGCTGAAGGAAGTCAACAACAAACCAATACTTCTATGAAAGGTTACAACAGATGACCGAACATGGGTATATAGCTATCAAGTCGAAACCAAGGCATGATCGTCCGAATGAAAACTGCCTGAGGAGCCAAGACCGTAAAAACCGTTACAGGTATAACCTATCTCAATACACTTTTTCTCTCATCGTTGCTTCATTTGACAGAAGAGGTACCCACCCTCATTTTGCAGCAGGATGGAGTCCCGCCACATTGGCATAGCTTTGTAAACAGCCACTTCAATGAATATCTTCCACAGCACTGGATTGGTAATGCTTGGTCAAATGATGTTCCGTGCACGTTGTAGCCCTTGACCTTGCACCTATAGATGTTTTTTTTTTCTTTTGAGACTGTGTGAAGACATGGTTTATGCACCCTTATCTGCAAATGACTTACAGCAGCTAAGGCACTGGATTGTTGGCAGGGGTGACTCCATTGATCGGGTTACACTGGAAAAGTCAGGCAGAAACTGCAGTACCTGACAAGCATCTACCGAGCCACAAACGGAGCTCAGATTCAACATCCGTTTAAAATTCACAGAAACGCAGGGAGTTGCTTTCAGTCTATATGTGGAGCTCTGAAACAAAGTCCATTCATTTTTAATCACCCTGTACTTTTCATCGTTATGAACCTAAATGTGAGCCACTATGAAGCAAAAGGAAACAATGGGCATAATAACAATTTCGCAATTCACTGATGGGAAAGAGGAAGAGAAAATATATTTACTAGCTGGTTTTCTGTATGAGCCAGTTAACTGTCATCTCCCTGGTACACTTCAGGAGAGTTCACTGTTTCATTTCATTAAGTAGATTAGAAAGAAAACATCAATTATTGTTTCCCTCACATGTATGCACACACATGCATGCATATAACCTACAAATAAAGGAAATATAGAACTGAAAAGCAGGGGTAAAATAAAATAAGGTATACCGACAGTTTTGAGGGAATAATTAAAGGAAACAACAACAAATGGGACATCATGTGATAAAGTTCAGCTGATAATGAATGCATTATTCTTCAACCTTTGACTAAGGTTCATGAGTAGGTGCATAATTTAAGTACTTCAACTGTCAGCTCAATATCAGTGTGTGGATGTATACACCCCCAAATTAGCATTTTAGGACAACAACTTTCCCTCTTCATGAACAGTTTTTCATTATCTTGCCTACAGTTAATAAATCTACTACTCAGGCTTCTTCAACTGGAAACATTGCCAACTTCCACATTTTAGTAACATCACATTACTAAAACATCTAGCAGCACTGAACCACACTGCATGTAAATTAATTTTCTCAACTGAAAAGGTGCAACAGATATGTAAAAATGCATGCATTAGCATACATTTAATGAACTTTTCACACTCAATTCTCGCAGAAGCCCAACTTATTCACATGTGGTTGTCACAGCATTAGCGGACTTTTATGTACATCAAGAATGCAGAAGTAAGAGGACCTTTGCCTTAAAAATGAATGAAAAGTTCTCTTCGTGACACGCATAACTTAGTAGTCGAGACAGACAGACTTACCAGTATGTCCATCTTAATTCAAAGACACATTCAAGGAAGATGCTTAAAAATAATACAGACATATACAATATACAGGGTGATTCAAACAGAATACCACAAGTTTAAAAATGTGTATTTAATGAAAGAAACATAATATAACCTTCTGTTATACATCATTACAAAGAGTATTTAAAAAGGTTTTTTTTTCACTCAAAAACAAGTTCAGAGATGTTCAATATGGCCCCCTCCAGACACTCGAGCAATATCAACCCGATACTCCAACTCGTTCCACACTCTCTGTAGCATATCAGGCTTAACAGTTTGGATAGCTGCTGTTATTTCTCGTTTCAAGTCATCAATGGTGGCTGGGAGAGGTGACCAAAACACCATATCCTTAACATACCCCCATAAGAAAAAATCGCAGGGGGTAAGATCAGGGCTTCTTGAAGGCCAGTGATGAAGTGCTCTGTCACGGGCTGCCTGGCGGCCGATCCATCGCCTCGGGTAGTTGACGTTCAGGTAGTTACGGACAGATAAGTGCCAATGTGGTGGCGCTCCATCCTGCTGAAGTATGAATTGTTGTGCTTCTTGTTCGAGCTGAGGGAACAGCCAATTCTCTAACATCTCCAGTTACAGTAGCACCTCGAAGAAAAAGGGACCAAAAACTTTATTGGCTGAAATGGCACAGAAAACGTTCACCTTAGGCGAGTCACGCTCATATTGAGTTGTTTCCCGCGGATTCACAGTGCCCCATATACAGACATTGTGACGGTTGACTTTCCCGTTAGTGTGGAAAGTTGCTTCATCACTAAACACAATCTTTGAAACGAAAGATTCATCTGTTTCCATTTGAGCAAGGATAAAATCACAGAAATCGATTCTTTTAATCTTATCAGCTGCAGACAGTGCTTGAACCAATTTCAGACGATAAGGTTTCATAACGAACCTTTTTCGTAGGACTCTCCATACAGTTGATTGTGGAATTTGCAGCTCTCTGCTAGCTCTGCGAGTCAATTTTTCTGGGCTGCGAACAAATGCTTGCTGGATGCGTGCTACATTTTCATCACTCGTTCTCGGCCGTCCAGAACTTTTCCCTTTGCACAAACACCCATTCTCTGTAAACTGTTTATACCAACGTTTAATACACCACCTATCAGGAGGTTTAACACCATACTTCATTCGAAATGCACGCTGAACAACTGTCGTCGATTCACTTCTGCCGTACCCAATAACACAAAAAGCTTTCTGTTGAGCGGTCGCCATCTTAGCATCAACTGACGCTGACGCCTAGTCAACAGCGCCTCAAGCGAACAAATGTACAACTAAATGAAACTTTATAGCTCCCTTAATTCGCCCACAGATAGTGCTTAGCTCTGCGTAAAGCTGTGGTATTCTTTTTGAATCACCCTGTATTACTGTTGTGGGGAAAAAAAAGGCTGAAATCAAGTATCGCAAGGAAGTACCCCGCACTTCACAAACATTAACAAAGGCAAAGGCCACCATGTAATATTTACTACATTCTCAAAATCGTACTGAATGTTCAGTTTGGGAAAATTTTTCCTCATAAAGGCTCATTATATTTGTTAAGAATGGCAAAACTAACCTGTGATCTGTTGAGATCTGGAAGATGTGGAGCAGAAAAATGTTTAGGCAAATGGCAACGAAATAACACTTCATCAACTTCATGCCCAAGTAAGCGATGATAAATGTAAGCAGACACGGAAGAATCATCCATCGCAAATTTTCTTAGTGCCTGCTGCATTCTGCAGACAAAAATTACAATACAATAATTGAATTTTATACGTTTATCTAATAAAGATTGATAAAATATAAAGTTGCATGAAATACCTATCAAATGAAGTTGACTTCCAAATGAAATCTACGACAAAATGTGAACTACATTCAGTTGGTGCACCACTGTTGTTCTTCAACTCAATACCCACTTCTTCACCAAAGTTGTCTGGTATTTTTATGACGTGACCAACACCAGACCACGGTTTATGCATCTCTCCCAAGTAACGCAGTCTCAGTTCATCACCATGCATGAGTTTCATGTCTGCAATTTCAATGCATAATTTAGTTTTCAATTTTGAAATTCAGTTCTGAACTGTTAGTACTCAAAAGAACAGCTTCTACAAACATAGTTTCAAACAGAATTAGTTGCAACATACCACCATCAGTTTTTGCCAGTGTGAAGTATGCAATTATTTTTTTGTTCAAGCCAACATCCCATCTAACTTCTATATTCTCCTGTGTCTGAGACTCTTTCAGTTTCTTGTCATAATCAGCTTCCAACTTGACAAGAGGTCCAAATATATTCTGATATTGATAGCCATCTTCATATCTAAAAATGAAACAAAGAAACCATCGTTAGAATAACTAAATCTAAATTTTCTCACCAGTAATTATTAGTTATGAAGTGATAATAATACAGATTTTCTTATCTTTGAAAATGTGTTCGGAGTTGGATGGCTTACAACACATGCTTGGAATTTCCGAGAGCTGATTAATGCCAGTTTGTAGACATTTTTAATCTATACCTTAATAAAATCGTAAAACTACTGTGTCTGTCAGTCTATTTCAACATGCTAATCCGCAAAAATACTGAAACCATTTACAAAGGGCTTTCATGAGTCACTTGAGCACTGCTTGGGCCAACTGTAGTTTTATTTCATCAAAGTGACACAAAGAAAGAAAAAAAAAATGAAGATTTAGAAGAAGAAATATATTTTTTTTAAAAAAAAGAGAAAATTTGAAGTTTTAGAAGCTTGTTCAAGCTAGGTAGTTTGGATGTTTACTTTCGTAATGGCACAGTGCACCAGAGAACCACTGAGTGCACTGTTAATTTTTCAGATGTTCAAGTCAGCAATACAATTAAGTGCCACTATCTTTATGAATACAAACTACTGTTGAATGTCCATGGCTAGGATACACAAACTTACTGATTTCACTTATGTATTAAAATCTTAACGGAACTGTCTTGTTTCTTTCAACAGGTTTCATTTATATTTGGCTTCTTGGCTAGGAATAACGAATTTACTGATGAAGTGATGCTATAAGGGGTTGGTTTTTACTGATTGATGGGTAGAACCATAAAAAATGGTGGTATGTAAAGGCCCTTCTTTAGCTTCCATTGCAAAGCATGGTTTTTTTTCTTTTTTCTTTTTTAAGGACACAAAGACAACTGAGGTCATAAGTGTCCATCTCAATCTTAGAAGATGGAGATGTAAAAGAAACTGAAACATTAAGCCCAATTGACAGAAGGAAACGAGCTAAAAACAAGGTCTCCCCTTTGGGGAAAGTTCCACAAATTAAGCTGAAGAGAAAGCTGAGTTCTTGAACTGAAGATTAAAAGTCCTTTGCCATACTGCTAAGATGGATAAAAAGTGAAACGCGGTCAACAGCCAACAATTCACTCACTACAACAACAGATACCTCAGACGGTAAACACACTGGAATATAACCGGTTAAAAAAGTATATTGAACCCAGAAATGGCAAACCATCAAAGGTCGATGACAATGAGCACAAAGTGTTGGGGGATCACCACTTAACAAATGGCGATGGCTAAAAAGACAGTGGCCAATACGCAACCTTGCTGAAATGATCTTGCGGTGAGAGGTCCGAGAGGTAGTCAGCCATGTCACTGGGAGAAGTTAAATTCCCCGCAGTCTGTTCCCGTTGTACTGGTTATCTTACTGGTTTCTTAAGTAACTGAAGAATAGTTTATAGAACCTTACAGGGTTAGTGTGGTAGGACAACACACTCACTACGTGTTATTGGTTTCCATTCAATAAGCAATTTGAATGGGAATAGTAAGTCCAGTCCCAACACATTTTCAGCACCAATTTGTTAGTAGTTGCTGAAAGATCACATACCCAGTAACTGCACATCTTTTTTGTCTAGGGGGTTTCATGTTTTCTTTGTCTGCAAAATGATCATTCCAACATCGAACATGGCCTGGGTTTTCTTATGTTTAAACAAACTCCAGTGGATTGGCAATACTTTTTGCTAAGCATTATATTTATTCAAATTTTTGGTTCGAACTACACTATTTGCAATGAAAGTTAACACTTCTTAACATTTTTAGTATGAATATTGATTATCTAACTATGTTGTACATCACTGGTTACAAAAGCACTACTGTCTTCCTCCAAGACTGAAAAAGAAGTGGCAGGCAAGCTAACATGTGTCCGGAAGTTGCAGATATTTATTACATTACAAAAGAACATATTTATAATTAAATTAATACAGTAAGCATGTTTTCTGGCAACATAATGCAGTCATGAAATTACTTCAACTCCTTGCTATGGGTATCATACTCTTCACTTTAGATGAACCTTATTTCCAATGGTAGATTACATTACACCGTGAAGAGGAGACCAGTTGTGATGTTAAAGTGATATCATCTGCTGAAAGACGGCAACACAAAGAGCATCCGAAGGAATGACAAAGTTAGCAAGCGCCGAAGTAGGAGGACTGGAAGTCTGCAGCATCAGCAACCTCATTTCCCGTTAGATGGACATGACCAGAAACTCCCATCTTTCCTGAAGGAAATGGTGCAGGCAGCCTCATGTATAGTGATGGAGGATACCAGTTCTCTAACAGGTGTTGTAGGCTTTCTCCAAATAAAAAACCATTGCCACCATCATCTATTTCCACAAAAAACCATTCATGACATTGGTTGACAAAGTGACAAGACTGTCAACTGTAGAACGGTGCACTCTAAATCCACAACGTGCAGTGGTTAGTAGATTCCAAGACCTGAGCCACCATTCCAGCCAGCTATGAATCATACATTCCATCACCTTGCAAACACAGCTGGTGAGAGGAATAGGGCAGTGGTCTGACGGAAGGTGTTTGTCCTTACTGTGCATAGGTATTAGTATGCAGTGGTTTTTAAGCGGACCAGAAGGAAATGTGAAAGGTCAAAATAGATGTGATTACACAATTTTGTTTCTTGAAGGCACGAAACAAATGAATGCTGTGATTCGAGAACAGCAGCCGTAATTCCTTCTTGTTGGATCTAATGCAACAAATGGACACTGCTAGTCACAGGTTAGAGTACTTTTCCTTCATCTGGATCTCATGGACGGTCCGCCCATCGAGATACATGGGACACTCATAGGATGAGGCAGCATCATCACCATTACAAATGATACAGAGGGGGCAACAAGGTGGCCAATTGCCCTTGTGAGCATCTCTATAATAAGTAACACATTTGGCTGTGTGTAACAGAACACGTGAGTGTGGTTGTCATGTTAACACTGGTAGAATGCATCAGCTTTGGAATGTACGGTTGGACTGTGATAACTTCATAGCCTGCCTTAATCTTCAATGGAAACACTACTTATTCAGATGTGAGAAAATGAGAGTGAGTAGGCACTAAGTTTGCATCAAGCTTTTTCATTACCCAATGGATTGCAGTGGTGCCCTGATCAGAGAGATAATTTTTGATTTCTCCCTCCATCAGACCATGAAGCAGCTGAGTGTAAATAATACACACAAAGAATCCAGTGTACAATGGGCCTCAACATGAACAGGACAACCACTTATTAGCAAAGCTGTAAGCAGTTACTGGGCTTGAAAATCACAATTGGTATCCAGAAGCAAAGTCCCATTGCGTAAGCAAGAGCAGGATTTCATAGGGTCCACAATTACAGCAACACAAGGTGGAAGAAGAAACACCTAAAATGCCAAAGCGGAGGAAGGGGAGGAGATAGGGAACGAGGATAAAGCAAACGAGGGATTGTTCCGATGCCGTGTTACCAAACCTACAGAACACATTCCTGGGAGTATTCAAGACATGTTCTCCAAGGTAGGGGAAAAAAGAATAGCAGGGCAATAGACAACGAGCACAGAAGTGGGGAAGAGGTTCCACAAAGACTTAGGATCTACAGCAGCCAAGCATGAACTCAGCGGAGAGTGGCGAGCCTCCTGGCAGAAAAGCATGGGCATGTGACTAGTGCAGAAATATAAGAACAGGAAACTGTTGACGCTCTAATGACCAACAATGTGTACCTACACAAGAAATCAATAAGAGACCAAATTTTTGTTATAGGTTTGTGGTTTACTTCCACTTATGTTAACTGCCACAATTTATCATAAAATGTATGGTGGTAAGCGATAATGATAAAAACAATGAAATCCTACCAGTTAAAAAGTAATTTTTTCACATTACTGAAAAATACACAAATGAGAACTTCCAATAAAAGCCTGAACATGTCACACCTGTCACAGGATGAAACAGTGAGTAACTGTGCTCATTTAATTTACAGCACTGTTGACTGACAGGCCTCATCCTCATTAAGCCCTTTCACTCCAATCCTTTGCAACCGGTTTCACACTGTTTCCAACAATTCATTTAATTTTGAACTCTAAGGTACATTTTTTAAGTATCCAGTCTAATTTCAGCACAAACTTTTCCTTGATTGTCATCCTTTCAGACTACTAATGGTAAAAGTGTATCCACTTATTTGTCAGTTACCACCACAAATAACCGAGCAAGTTGTCAACAGAACATTCTCATAAACTAACAAAGCAGCTGATTACTTCAGATAGTAGCCAGCTCCAACACTTCCTATTACTTCTACTTTCTATTGTATGACTACACTTTAAACAGTTGTACATAAAAGACTTTTTTTAAGATATTAAGGACAAGAAGTAATTTTTAGAAATTATATATATATATTAGAAAGAAACTTCCACATGGGAAAAATATATTAAAAACAAAGATTCCAAGACTTACCAAGCGGGAAAGCGCCGGCAGACAGGCACATGTGTACACCTGTCCATTTTTTCCCCTAAGGGAAGTCTTTCCGCTCCCGGGATTGGAATGACTCCTTACCCTCTCCCTTAAAACCTACATCCTTTCGTCTTTCCCTCTCCTTCCTGAAGAAGCAACCATCGGTTGCAAAAGCTAGTAATTCTGTGTGTGTGTTTTGTTCATGTGCCTGTCTGCCGGCGCTTTCCCGCTTGGTAAGTCTTGGAATCTTTGTATATATATATATATATATATATATATATATATATATATATATATATATATATATATATATATATATATATATATATATATATATATATACCAAGCGGGAAAGCGCCGGCAGACAGGCACATGAACAAAACACACAAACACACACACAGAATTACGAGCTTTCGCAACTGGCAGTTGCTTCGTCAGGAAAGAGGGAAGGAGAGGGAAAAATGAAAGGATGTGGGTTTTAAGGGAGAGGGTAAGGAGTCATTCCAATCCCGGGAGCGGAAAGACCAGTTGCGAAAGCTCGTAATTCTGTGTGTGTGTTTGTGTGTTTTGTTCATGTGCCTGTCTGCCGGCACTTTCCCACTTGGTAAGTCTTGGAATCTTTGTTTTTAATATATTTTTCCCATGTGGAAGTTTCTATATATATATATATATATATATTAGCACTTTGGTAGTGTGAAATTATTTACCAAGAGTTTACTGTCTAATGTAAGAGCATTACTGAAGGATAAAAACCGTAACCACAAGCTACCTAGCTATACTCTAATCATTACTTTAACTAAAAAGTATCTTACATGTTAGCTACTCGGGAAGTGCTAAATTGTGACTTTTTGATACCTGAGAACACAGTTGTCAGAAGAAAAGATAGTTTGTGAATGAATTTCATGAGATTGTTTATTGCCACGTGCGAAACCATCCCAACCTATTTGCTTTCATTATCAGAAATATCAGCACTTTCACACTGCAAATTATATTGGCAGTTATTAGTAGCAGTAGCAGGGTTTAATAATAGTCATGATTTTTGAAACCGTTTGTACTGCAATTAATGACTGCTGAACATACCCATCCAAACGTAGGAGACTATCATGAAGATTCAGAACTCGCAGCTTAAGTGGGCCATAACTGACAAAATAAGTGTGCAAAATGAGTACTGGAACAGTGGGCCGTTGAAGTCATTATGCAATGTGAAAGGGAAGATAAATAAATGTGAAATATGCTGAGAGTGAATAACAAAAACTCACTTCTCCCTTTGTGTAAGCATCTCACACCCCAAAATTTTCTGCATTGTAGTTACTGAAAAAGTGAAATGCAGCATAGCCCAAGGTCTAGGTTAGGTTAGAGGGTTTTCTGGTTTAAGACTGATGTTCTGCAAGTGAAAATGGTGGAAAGTACTGACTTCCAGTTAGAAGTTGATATTGGGAAGCCGGCCCCAAGCCCTGATGGAAAAGGAGGAAGGGGAATGGGAGGAGTAACACGTCATTAATAAACCTTGGTTCATCTGACCCAGGTGATAGTACGATGTAAGGGTTCCTTGCCAGGATAACGGCAAAAAACCCAATGGCAGTGAAAGCCGAGATGCAGATCATCGCAACAGAGGACCTGGCAGAAGAGCCAAACGTTATAAAGCATACACAGGCTCTTTCAACATCCAAACACTTATTCAAACTGGTAGATCACAGAATGTTACTAGAGAACTCAGACAGAAAATTCAAGTCCTTCCACTTTAAGAGATTAGATTCACCGATTTGAAAGCGACTACCGTATCTTAAAAAGCAAAATGGACAAGAAAATATGCAAAGGAGGTGCATTGTTTCACATGGCCTTTATTGTGAATATAGAGATTGTTGACTCTGTTAGAGATGTAAATCAAACCTGCAATAGACTAATGATCAAATGAATGAAGCACACACACACACAAGACATACATAATTAGTAATGTTCCTACATCTACGAACATTGACAACAAAAAAGAACCTGAGAAAACATAAAATTTTTGGGAAAAAGATCTGTAGCCCCAACCAACTCCATCCTTACACTCTGCATAGTTCCACTGTAGCATTAACTTATGTGCATGTATTTGAATCATTTTTATATTAATTCCAATGCCATTTTGACAGTGTCTTTGAATCCATATCAATATGTCACCATCTAGTTTTGGTCATTTTACATTCAGTCCTGTATCTGCACATTTAGTATACCTATTTTTTTTTTCCGCTACCCTTTACTATGCCGTCAATTACAAATGTTTTTTTTTTTTTTTCTGTTGGTGGAGGGTTGAAAAGCCTCTCAGTTGCTATGTTTACATTTCAGAGGAGGACATACAAATTCTCCTTGGGGATTTCAAAACACAAATTGGCAAAGAGAGGAAATATAAAAAAAAGTCAGGAATTACCCTGCACTCAAATTCGCTAAAAAGAATGTGTCGACTCATTGACTTGTGCCAACACAACAATCTAAAAAGCATAACTTGAAAGACCCATAAGAAAAGGAAAACGTTGTGATCCCCCATCCTTCAGCTAGGTGAATTTCAAATAGATGTCCACCTGCTTAGCTGGATGGTGAAGTGCTTGCCTCCCACGCAAGTGGGTTGGAAATTTTCTCTGCTCAGGGACTGGGTGTTTTGCTGTCCTCATCATTTCATCCTCATCACCAGCACGCAAGTCGCCCGAACTTCCCCAGATGTCATACATTCATTTCCATTTTTTCCAAATAGATCATGTTGCAATCTCCTACAATTTCCAAAAACAGATAGACGATGATCACATTGCAGAGGGGGAAATATAGATTCTGACCACTATCTTACCAGAGTCAAAATTAAATTCACACCAAAGGAAAAGCTGAAAGAAACCACCACTAATTCCCAAATTAGATTTGAAGAAAATCCAAGAATTAAAGATTATGGAATTATGGGAAAAAAAGCAACCTACAACCAACTGGAGAGATTCCCTAAAGAAAATTATACAGAAACCAAGTGAACTGATCCCATTAAAGAAAAAAATCCAAACACGAGGTGGAATTCAAATTGTGATAACGTAATAGAAGAGAGATAACGAGCCTTCTGAAACTACAACTGTGAAAAATCAGAAAGCACCCATGAGAAATTTTTCAAAGTCAGAAAATAAACAGCTAAAATACTTACATAAACTGAAAAAAAAAGAAAATATCTTAATGAAGAGTTAAACTCAACTGAAGAACACTTTCAAAAATTGACACAAACTAACAAAGAAAGTTGTCCAGAATTGGCCAAATTATTTCTCAAAATTTCTAAATTGCTCAAAACCAGCAAGAGATTCCCCACTTTACAAACAGAACACAAGAATGACACTTCACTACAACCAACTCAATTTTACACACACATTAGAAAGCTCAAAAATAATAAATTATTGGGAGAAGACGGAATGTAACTGAACTACTGAAAAACCTCTGTTCAAATTCCTTAAAGGAAATCACAAAAATCATCCAAGAAATATGGCAGACAGAAAATATTCCAGAGGATTGGAAATGTGCACTAACTCATTCATTGCACAAGAAGGGAGAGATTGAATGTAAACAACTACAGAGGCACTTTTGCCAATCATTTGCAAAATTTTATCCGCTTGTCTCCTGAAGAGCACACAAGAACAACTGGAACATACCAAGCAGCCTTTCGACCTAATGCATTGTGCCTGAACAGAACTTTAATCTTAAAATTATTTAAAAATTGAAGCAATCAGGTCAAAACCAATAGTTTGCACATTCATTTATTTTTTAAAAAAGTATACAATTTTATAGATAGATGATCTCTATGTAATACTGTAGAAGAACGTCGACTAGACACCGAAACTCTGAAACTGACTAAACAAACACTGACAGAAACCAAATCAAATATTAAATTCATAGGTGAAATTTTGGAACCATTCTTAATTAAAACAAAAGACAAGGAAATGGAATCTCGACCGTTACTCAAGTTAGGTTTATGCGAATTAATGAAATTATGGGAAATTGTTCTAAAAAAGGAATCTAGACCCTCAAAGAATGTGTAGAGAAGATTGGCCTCCAAATCTCCAGGAGAAGACAATCATGTGTTCCAAGTTAGGTATTCCGAAACATAAAACAAATTATGGTGAAATCAACAGACTAACACTAAGTACCTCCGTGAAATTAATAAACCCGAAATAGCACAAAAAAACAGCTTGCATAAAATCAAGAAAGCGTCCAGACTTGTTCAAAATTTGTATAACCCAGAAATGCCTGTCAAAAGGCACTAAAATCAGGTACAACAACGCAGTAATCAAACCAACGGTCACACATGCAAGTGTAATACATGCAATTAATTGAAAACTAGGTTTACAAGAAATTAAGGAAGTAGTGAGAAAGATTATTTAAAAAATTCTGGGACCACAATACACACATGATGGATACAGACTGCAAACCACTGAAACAGAAAAATTATCGAACATCAAAACCTGACAGCAGAAAGATACGAATGAAGTTCTATGGACACGTAAGACAGATTACCTGGAGAAAGACTAACTAAACATCTACTGGAGTATGTGACACCACTTACAGTGGTGGGGAATGTCCAATACGAAATTCCAGCCATGCATTTTAGTGCTGCTGCCAGACAGATTACCAAACATAAAATTTTTATCAGAATAAATTAGCTTTTTGGTTCATTTATTAAACCAGAAGTGTGTTATACTTCCATAGCATGAACAAAACAACCTTCGAAAAAGTACAAACTTCGCCAAACAAACAGCACACAACTCTGAATGTTTAATGCTGCTTGCGACTTCTAGATGTGACAGAACTCTGCTTCTAGATGTGACTGAACTTGCAGCCAGATTCTGTACAGTAGTTATTTCTATATCTGTAACTTCTCAATCACTTTGAAAATGACAAATGTACAATTTCTTGTCCACCCCTAGTAGCTAATCCTAGGTGTAAGACAGAAGAACTTGTTTGGAATTTTTAACTCTCCAGCTGGACGTATTTTAATATTTTACTTCTATATATAGACGACAGAGTAAGATTTAGTACAAATGACAGCACAAAAAAAAGCAATTGCTGATATATGAATTACCTTCCTTGTTACAAAGGGGCCAATCACATCATGGGGTGCACAGATGTGTCCATGAAAGTAAGAAACACTAACTGTGATTGTATTAGTAGGACAACTTGACACTTAGTATTGAGTCAAAAGTGATAAGAGGTATCTAAAGACCAGCAACTGCAGCATAATGCTCAGTGGCGTAGTTGACGGTCTAGTACGCAACTGCATGGTGACTAGGTTTGTTTCATATCTGCCTTAATGCAATTCTGTCTCTCTGCAAACATTACTCCATTAATTTGTTTCAGCAGCTATCACAAAATTAATAGACCAAACTGTTCACAGATCTTATGAAAATATTTTCAGCCCTCAGAATGGCTCGGCACTTATCCTGTTCAAGACCTACTAATTCAGTGACAGTTTGCAAGGAAGAGAGCGCTAAGTCCACCGCTGGCACGCTGCCAAGATTGCGTAAGATAGTTGGCGGGTTGCGTGGGCCGCCTTTGTAGGTGCAACATGCTGTTACATCCTTGAGCCCCCCAGTTCTAGATGTACCCTTGTCAGGTTAATGGCTGACGCTACAGATCAGTTTGCAAATAAAGAATTTATTTATGAAAATATACAGTACAATCACCAACAAACTTTACATATTCACATACACCTTTACCTTTTACCCAAATGAATACAGACTCATTTAAAGATATTTTTCTCCTGTTACGAGTATATAAAGACAAAGAAGAAGGCGACATATATGCTGATTTACCAAAGTCTTTACTAGTGAGTTCTGCCATATGATAGGTACGATAAGCAATAATGTCTCTGTCAACAAAACTTTCAAGTCCTGTACCTCCACATACAATAGCTACAGTAATAAATCTTATTTGCTGCCATCTTCTCCCACATAGCTACGGTGGTATTCCAGGGCCATCAAGGGTTCTTTGCACAGGGTCTAGTCAGTTTCCTCACATGGTTCATTTTATCTCTGCCCACATGTTTTCAGCTGGGATTAGATGCCGTGCAGGGGATGGCCAATTGGAAAGACAAAGCTCATTCTGTTCTGCAAACCTCTGCTGCATCATAGCTGACAGGTTTGTAAGGGACTGGTCTTGCACTGAACAAATTACACCTGCAGAATATAGTTGTCACACAGACTGGACCACAATATTATGTATTAGACAGGTATACTAGGCAGCATCACGTGTACCATCTATCCTGCGAAGCATTTGAAGCTCACAGGAACACATCTAGTCACGAACTGCCTTTGACAAATGGCCACTGGATGTATTTGAGGTCAAAACAGGTACACTGCAGCCTGCATATTCTAACTAAACCACATATGACTGAACAAAATGCTGATTCATCTGAAAATATCACATTCCACCAGCCATGACTGACACTTTCCTTGGCAAATATTTATCATTAGAGTTGATGGTCATCAAAGAGCCGTCCTTCAAAGTCCAGTACCTAAAACCAACTGCGTTCTCCAGTGTATCCATCGTCATCCAGAAACACTGTACAATGTCCTGGCCTCCAATGTCATCAAATTCCCTTCCTCCACAAGGGCAATGGTGCAAGTACGAATAGCCCATTGATGGTGAGGCACTGCACATGAATAATGTGACGTGACCGAAAGTGATGTAATGCTGGCATCTGAACTCTCTCTTATACTGTCACTGGCTATTAGAAAACGAATGGTGTGCTTGCAGTTCTGAATTGGCGAACACACTATCAGCCTATTACTGTGTAATATCTATGACTCTGTGAGATTAATTCTCGTGTTTTATGTCAAATACAGATAGTAAATTTATTCTTCAACCCAGTGTAGTGAAGCAAGCTGGGATATTTTTACTTCCCCTCTTGTTTTGCCATCTGCCTCCTTAAAATTTACTTCTCACTAATTACCATTACCATACACGAGTATAATCTGAGTTTTCGTAAGAGAGAGAGAGAGAGAGAGAGAGAGAGAGAGAGAGAGAGAGAGAGACTGTCCCTCCATTTTAAAGAATATAACACCAGGTCTAATTGTGTTCTTAATTTTATGTGTGTAATTGATTTTCTAATTTATTTTGACTTATTAGCTAGTATCTTTCATTACAGGGTGACATCAGTAATTGTTTCGTAAATTAAATTCTATTTTTGACTTATAAACAAATATAAATTCTGTACTAATTATAAACATTTGGAGAAACAACTAATAGTATTCTTGCAGGATTTATTTGGATTTATTTGAAAGCATGTTACCACAGCCAGCTCTAATTCAAAAGTAATTAACAATTTTGTCAGAAGTATTGTTTGCATAATGATATCTGTTAATTTCATCATTCAATCTATAGTTTCAGTGCCTATTATTGTGAGGATGTATAAGGGACCGATTTTTGGTCCCGAGACAGTCAGTCTATAGCCAAGTTTCAGACGACGAACACGTATTGGTTACAACAGCAACAACAATGCAATAACTTAACTATGAAATAAGTGTAATACAAATAAGCCATGTTTTAAACAATGACAGTGTCTGTTCAATATGTACCTTATTATCCTGAAAAACTGAACTATGTGGTTAGGTTTCTACTGCTCGTAGATGTTCAACAGTAAACTCCTGTAGCAGCATATGAGTGTTTGCCTGCAATGAGGCTTACTGAAAGTTAAACATTAGTGCACTGGGCATATAACTGTAATATTCGTGGGTTGTGAACAATAAAAGTAAAGAACTGTGAAACGCAACTGCGCAGTTGTTGGCTACATTATTTACAGTAATCAGTGTTAAAATTAAAAACCCCATTTTTCAGCCAGTGTAGCAACACAGTATGTCGGCACCAAGGACAATCAACAAAGAAATAAAGCAGACTAACTTCATACCAGGAACGGCATTCTTAACCTGAAGTGATTTACAGCCAAAAATTTGTTGCACCTTCTGTAGAAAATCAGCTGCACATCATCGAAACATGTTTCCTTATAACACAATGGAGAGCTTCATAAACAACAAATTGCTGAGCCAGAATACTGTCTCTCTTACAGGGAAATAAATATGCACTTAAAACGATAAGATCAGTTTCCTGTAATTTTTGAAATAGTATTTCCTCACCTGCATGTTACCAACGTAAATAGAAAAATATGGCATGCAGCATTTCACTCATTTCATTACTGTACTGGACTTTTAAACTCTGGCTGAGATTTCCACTGGCCAATTTTTGTGCTGTCAAGTGTACAAACTTATTTCAGCAAAGAATTCACTTGGTGCAAGAATCTCTTTTCTCCATCATTTGCTAGAACTCTTAACAGGTACTAAATGTACTATTACTGAATACGCCCAAAGGAAACATCTCCAACTTTTCACATGCTGCTGCAGACACCATACAAAACTACTGTACTGTTAAACATTTACTTCCTTCATAGGCATTTTGAGCATATATTAAGTACAGTACATTTTAATGACTACACAATGTTGAAATACTTTGGCCTTGAGTACTGTTGACTAAACTTCTAATGCACTGATGATAACTTCAAATATAATCTTCTTGCAAGTAAAGGCTAATTTTTTTCTCTGTGGTATTATTGCTATCTCTCTATCAAAACCACTCTCTTGCAGTCAGCTCAAGACAGAAAACCAACAGTAACAGATTAAAAGCTGCTGCTGAAGATAGCCATCACAAACAAGTTTAACATAATTGGCAAGTTTCTGCTTTTATAAAAATTTCACAACAAATTACTTTTTGTAATACTTCCTGTTAAATCATGCTTTGCTTTTTTCTTCTGCACATATGATATCACACTAGCACTTTTAGGTCTCTTTTTCCCAATTTCAGCCTCCCAATGAACTTTCATGTTTTTGCAGCATAAATTAATACTACAGAATATACTGCTATTGTTCCACATGCAAAATAGGTACTTACACGAATACACTGTATTCACTGCAAACACATTAAGAAACATCAAACACATTAAGAAATAACAGAATTTTCCTGAGGCAGTTAAGATTCACACAAAAGCTCAGAAACAAAGTAACTAAGCACAACAAAAGTGTGAACTCAAAAAGTCACAACTGACACTTTATGAAACTATCATAATGACACGTTTTAGAAGGTAACTTAAGTAATGTAACTTGCAAAAGTACCTCAATAAAACTTGTTGTGGTTCTTCATCCACACCAGGTTTCTCCAAATCTTGGAATGTTGCATCAATATTGTCTTTCCAGAGTTCCTCTAGCTTATTTATTTGCTGAGCTGTTATCTGTCTTGCACGCAACTGCTCTTGTTCCAGAGGGATCTTCACCAGCCATGTAAGGAAGCATCTGTCTGCAATCAGTGGTTTCCACTGTTCCTGGTCCCTGAATTATTAAATTTTTGCACTGAGTGAAATTTTCAAACATACCCAGACAAAATTTATTACACACATGGTAACTTGGCTGCGAAAATTGCAAAGAAAATATATACTTTTGTTTTTGCTTCTTAATATTTAAATGTTTAGAAGAATTTGTGAAGCAGATGTTGGATTGGGTTGATTTGGCGAAGGAGACCAGACAGCGAGGTCATCGGTCCCATCGCATTAGGGAAGGAAGTCGGCCATGCTCTTCCAAAGGAACCATCCTGGCATTTGCCTGAAGCGGTTTATGGAAATCACGGAAAACCTAAATTAGGATGGCCTGAACCATTGTCCTCCCAAATGAGAGTCCAGTGTGCTAACCACTGTGCCACCTTGCTCGGCGAAGCAGTTGTCACATCAGACATATTCCTTAGAAAATGAAATGTTTTTAAAAAATCTTTGCAATTGAAAACCGTAACTCCAGTTTTCTCTCTGTGCTAAAAACCAAATGGCCATTATACTACAGTACAGAGTAGTAGAAGAGACAGCCGGTAGAGGTTACTACTGGTCGCATACATGTGTTTGGCCCCTGGTCGGAAGATGCTAGGAGCGGAAGCTTGCAATCGGCTCATTGCTTATACGTCATAAAAGAAACAAACATGTAATGTATTAATGCATCACAGAAGTGACAGAAAAGTTGATAGTGAGTCACTGCAAGGACCAAGTAAATGTCACTTATTTCTGTAAATAATATTAACTATTTATTGTTACAGTACACAAAACTGTTAGATAGCTATGGCTGGAAATGAGCACAAGCATTCCTGAGCGACACAAAGTCAGCCAACTTCTACTGATTACAGAGGGGACAGTAAAAGTGTGCACCCAGGAACATAGCTGGCAGTATTGACCAACTAGGATCACGTTAGTAACTTCAGTTCCTCTTCTTTCTTTGTTGTTGTTTTCTATTTTTTCCAGTATTCCCTCATTTTCTCCCCATATCCATGCTATTGTTGATTTGTTCTTCCAGAAATATAGGAGTATTTGTTTTGTTTAGTCTATTTCCATCCATTCGGTAGATGTGTCCGAGAAATGTTAACCTTCGTTTGACCATTACTTCAGATATTTTTCTCTATAGTTTTGTAGATCTCCTCATTACTTCTTACTTTCCGACTATCTGCAGTTTTCATTGCACCCATTCTTTTTCTAATAATCCTTCTTTCCAGTACCTCTAGTTTGTCCATCTTCTAGTGCATCATTAGGCATTCAGATCCATATAAACATTCGGGTCGTACCACTGTGATGAAGTGTTTTTGTTTTGTTTTTCTAGATATTCATTTCTTGTTGTAAATATTTTTGGTCAAAACATATACTCTTTCTATTTTGTTAATTCTTACATTTCCTGCAGAGTTTTGTAATCCATTCTGTTGTATAGTCTCCCCAAGATATTTAAATTTATTTACTCACTCTATTTTACCTATTTGTGTTTCTATGAATTTTGGCGCATTTTTTATATTTGTCATGAACTTTGTTTTTTCAGATGAAGTTTTGAGGCCAGTTCTGTTTGCTATTTTTTCCAGAAGGTTTATCTGAATAACTGCTTCTGTCAAGGTTTCTGAAAGTATTGCAGAATCATCCGCAAAAGCCAAGCAGTTTACCTGAATTCCATCTGTTTTCCTTCCCGAGTTATTAGTTCAATTTTGTGATTTTTTAGCTCCGAATTCCAGAGTCTTACACTTTTTTCTAGAACACAATTAAACAGTACAGGTGTAAACCATCACCTTGCCTAACACCAGTTTTTATTTCAAATGGCTGAGATACTTCTCCCATAAATTTGATTTTAGATATTGTACCTGTTAGTGTTTCATGAATTATATTTGCTAATTTTGATTTACCAGCTCTTTATTTTTATCAGGTACTATCAGTTCTTCTTTGTGCGATGACTTTTTCAAGAGAAGCAGAGTCAAAAAAGTTTGACAGAACTTCAAAGACAATATGCTTAACTTCCTTACCTGTCAGTAATAGTGAAACTCTTTGTGGCTCGTGGTCAGAGCAGCTCACGTTCTAGAGCTTCCTTACCATACAGTGGTCACCAGCTGCTTGATGGCAGCCAACATCTACCCCAGTATCATGATGCGGTGCACTTTAGGCACGTTACTGCTCTTGCTAGGTTTGAGCATAAAGTTGTTTATTATTGAAGTGTGATTTACTGTGTGGAATAACTGTCAGTGGCATATTGTTCACTTTGGACTTAATAAAGAGATGAAAGGAACTCAGGCACACCTCAAAATTTTTTTCACATGTGAGGCAAGTGCTATCTCATTAAGTAAGTCACAAAAGGATTTTGTTTCCAGAAACATTACATTGGACTTAATGGTTTTCCAGCTTCAATACATCTTCATAATTGACAAATATGATGAACTGCAATGATTTGAACTTTGTGAGATATTTGCATTCAATAAGCAAGGTTCAAAAGTTGGCAACTTAAGTACTGCTTGCTCTAACAAAAATAATAAGAATTGTAGAGGATGTCTTAAGGCACTTTTGCTTGAACATTATCAGTTTGTTCACTGGGCACTCCTGGGGACTATTTGTGATTCCTTTGTACTAATTACTTAATAAGAAATTAATAGGTGACCCCCCCCCACTAAAAAAAAATGTATCCTCAGGCAAAGAGGAGTTTTAATGACTTAATACTTTGCACCTGATGGCATAAAAACGAAATGCTCCCCAGGGAGTCTCCGTATCAGCTAGCATTCATTACCAATGACAGACATCTTTCATTCACATTTTATCAAAAAATGCCAAACAAAACTGCATGATAACACCTGCCTGTTCTCTGCTGATTTCACAAAAGAACCATCCAGGAGTTGAGTGTGTTTTGGAAGTCATCCCCAACTCTTATTATTCTTGTTTTCTGCCCCCCAAATGTTTACTCCCCTCCACAGCTTATGGAGCAACTATGAAGGAAATTCCTTTTGGGCAAAAATACCCTTCAAACTTAGCTTGACAACATCTTTAACTCTGAACTAGTATGTCTCCACAGGCATGGAATCTGAACTACCTGAACATTATCAGATAATGTGAGAGAATATATTGCTGACGACAGATTTCTCTCTTATATTCCCTGTAGTGTTCAATGTACTACTGAACTATGCAGTATATAAAATGAATTATATGTTGTTGTTGTCTTCAGTCCTGAGACTGGTTTGATGCAGCTCTCCATGCTACTCTATCCTGTGCAAGCTGCTTCATCTCCCAGTACCTACTGCAACCTACATCCTTCTGAATCTGCTTAGTGTACTCATCTCTCGGTCTCCCTCTACGATGTTTTACCCTCCACGCTGCCCTCCAATGCTAAATTTGTGATCCCTTGATGCCTCAAAACATGTCCTACCAACCGATCCCTTCTTCTAGTCAAGTTGTGCCACAAACTTCTCTTCTCCCCAATCCTATTCAATACCTCCTCATTAGTTACGTGATCTATCCACCTTATCTTCAGTATTCTTCTGTAGCACCACATTTTGAAAGCTTCTATTCTCTTCTTGTCCAAACTAGTTATCGTCCATGTTTCACTTCCATACATGGCTACACTCCAAACAAATACTTTCAGAAACGACTTCCTGATACATAAATCTATATTCGATGTTAACAAATTTCTCTTCTTCAGAAATGCTTTCCTTGCCATTGCCAGTCTACATTTTATATCCTCTCTACTTCGACCATCATCAGTTATTTTACTTCCTAAATAGCAGAACTCCTTTACTACTTTAAGTGTCTCATTTCCTAATCTAATTCCCTCAGCATCACCCGATTTAATTTGACTACATTCCATTATCCTCGTTTTGCTTTTGTTAATGTTCATCTTATATCCTCCTTTCAAGACACTGTCCATTCCGTTCAACTGCTCTTCCAAGTCCTTTGCTGTCTCTGACAGAATTACAATGTCATCGGCGAACCTCAAAGTTTTTACTTCGTCTCCATGAATTTTAATACCTACTCCAAATTTTTCTTTTGTTTCCTTTACTGCTTGCTCAATATACAGATTGAACAACATCGGGGAGAGGCTACAACCCTGTCTCACTCCTTTCCCAACCACTGCTTCCCTTTCATGCCCCTCGACTCTTATTACTGCCATCTGGTTTCTGTACAAATTATAAATAGCCTTTCGCTCCCTGTATTTTACCCCTGCCACCTTTAGAATTTGAAAAAGAGTATTCCAGTCAACATTGTCAAAAGCTTTCTCTAAGTCTACAAATGCTAGAAACGTAGGTTTGCCTTTTCTTAATCTTTCTTCTAAGATAAGTCGTAAGGTCAGTATTGCCTCACGTGTTCCAACATTTCGACGGAATCCAAACTGATCCTCCCCGAGGTCCGCATCTACCAGTTTTTCCATTCGTCTGTAAAGAATTCGCGTTAGTATTTTGCAGCCGTGGCTTATTAAACTGATAGTTCGGTAATTTTCACATCTGTCAGCACCTGCTTTCTTTGGGATTGGAATTATTATATTCTTCTTGAAGTCTGAGGGTATTTCGCCTGTCTCATACATCTTGCTCACCAGCTGGTAGAGTTTTGTCATGACTGGCTCTCCCAAGGCCGTCAGTAGTTCTAACGGAATGTTGTCTACTCCGGGGGCCTTGTTTCGACTCAGGTCTTTCAGTGCTCTGTCAAACTCTTCACGCAGTATCGTATCTCCCATTTCGTCTTCATCTACATCCTCCTCTATTTCCATAATATTGTCCTCAAGTACATCGCCCTTGTATAAACCTTCTATATACTCCTTCCACCTCTCTGCCTTCCCTTCTTTGCTTAGAACTGGGCTGCCATCTGAGCTCTTGATATTCATACACGTGGTTCTCTTCTCTCCAAAGGTCTCTTTAATTTTCCTGTAGGCAGTATCTATCTTACCCCTAGTGAGATAAGCTTCATGAATTACAACGTACAACAACCACCTAATGACAAAAAGCAAACCATAGAAAATCCAGGATGGAATGTAACAATATAATGAAAAGAAAGTTTCTACTCACCATACAGAAGAGACACCGAGTCACAGGTAGGCATAACAAGTAGTTTGTGTGTGTGTGTGTGTGTGTGTGTGTGTGTGTGTGTGTGTGTATTGTTGATGGGTTGGTGGAGGCCTTAATGGCCAAAAGCTCTATTTATTTGTGACAGTCTTTGTGCTGTGCCTCTCTGCTACTCAGCATCTCCGCTATATGGTGAGTAGGAACTTTCCTTTTCATAATATTGTTTTGACGAAAGTATGTTAACACAACACAAGCATGCCTAAATCAATACAAATTAAAAATATATTAGATTCTTTGGACTTTGAAATGGTCTTCATTAAGTGTCATCCTCACATGTTATGAAACTGTGGCAACTCAAACAGATGCACGAAGTAACCCAGTCAATGAATTTTTCAGTTCCACAACTTCATAAAATTGTGTGTTCACAAAAACCAAAAATTATGGCAGCGAAATCAAGGAAAGGCATTATGAATTTGCTGTGTCATACACTTTACACCCTTACATTACAGAACACAAAGTAGTGAGAGTACTTATGTGCTGGAGACTTTTTCCGAAGTTTTTTGTTATTGATGTTTTATCTGGCTTTTTGTACCTCTGTCACAGAATAAGCAGACAGCTGGGGCTTCATCAGAACTGGCAGCAAATGTAGCCTTTCCTTTACATCTCAAGACTGTTGCCTCAGTGCTAGCAACCAACTGCAGCATTCATATCTACCTTATTGCTCCACTGGTGGCTAATACGGGTAAATCACAGTGTAAAATATGAGTTTAGGTACAGTTTCTGTGTGGAGCACCTTTCCTGATCGGACACCATAATTTTAATAACTTGGTGTCACACCTTAAGTGAAAATCACTCAGCCCATTCGAAGGAAATGACTAGACACTGAATATTCGTACTTGCCTTAAGCATTTACCTCCAAAGCAACAGCAAGACCTCCAATCAGAAAAGCTGATAAGAAGCAGCCAGTAATATAGGTTAAGTCGACAACCGTTTCCGATGATGTATCACGGTAGTAACAAAGCAGTTTATGTCTGAGCATGTTACACAGCTGCTTTGTGAGCAATGCGAACTATAGTTACCAGAAAGCTATAAATGCATGGCCTTTAAGAGTCCAGGATGGTTTATTATTGTTTCGGCCTCTGATTCCACTGAGTTAAACCAAAATATAAGACAACTTTCATGACAGCAGAATGGTGATGCCTAATTGTTGGGTTACGAGAATGTGTTTCTTTTGGTAAACCTCTATACTTACGTCAATGCTCAAGAAATACAGATAATTCCTTGAGGCATGTTATACTGAGAGCCTCCTGGTAACCTCAGTTCCATATCTTGCGGAGAAAGTCATAGATCACTGTACTGGAAACGCCGAACTATTTAGTGGCTTCATTTATGAGTCTACAGCAATTGGTATGCAGAGGACTAATTTGCACCAGCTCAGTTTTCAATCAGTGGTTGAGAAGTATTTCTCTTATCAATGGGTCAGGTTGTGGTTGTTTCAATGAATTTAACAAGCTAGAAACCTATGTGGTACATATGATAGATATCTCCATTTGTATCCCGGCATTAACAATGAAATACAACTTTTGTTGCCTGGCCTGGAGTTTATGTGAGGGTTTCTTGTAAGGTCACGATACTTACAAACAAGACTGCAGCACATTAATTTAGTAGCTTTTAGGTGCCCAGGAAACTAGATTGAAGCAAACACCATCATTTCAACAAGATGACGAACAGTAGCTAAAACAATAATTGGGAAAAGTGCATAAATCTTCAAGAATTTCAAGAGCCGCTGGGAATTTTAAGAATTGAGGTGTCCATGAATGTCTTCCTCCACGAGTCAAGATGGGTCGCAGAGACCAAAGGGATGCAGCACTTTGTGATTAATTTTGGTATCACAGCACTTTCTATGGTGTCGGCCGAAGAGCAATGTGCCAAAGTAACATTGGCACCTTGCAACCCAACATCAGAAAAAGATATTCACTACAAGCCGCATCAATGCACGAGCGACACCCACGTAGCCACACCCCGAAACATTTCATAACACCTTCGCATCGGCTGTTCTACTTACAGCCAAGCACAGTAATGCTCAGCCCAGTCTGCAATCATCTAGTAAGATGCTTGTGTGATCTTCTGGAATAGCAGCTGTGTGATCGAACATATTAGGAAGAAACCAACAAGAAAGTTAGTGTTAAATTTACTCTGACTGACACACTTGTATTTTGTTTATATCAAGTGAACATTAGATCAGAGATAGTATACATACTCATCAGATTCCTGTGGAAATGTGCTGTAAAAAGTGAAGGAGGGAGAACAAATAAAAATGCAGGCAACAGGGCATAAAAATGTCTAAAAACTGAGATTGACAGGAAGTGTAACACTGCTTCGCAGGAATGGCTAGAGGACAAATGTCAGGATTTGGAAGCATATTTCTAGCTGTATGAATATCGAAGCCACAGATGAAAAACCACTCTTAAGCAAAGAAAAGAGAGTTGAACAGTGAAAGGAGTATATAGAAGGTCTGTACAAGGTATATGAACTTTAGTGCAATACTATAGAAATGCAAGAGGATGTAAGGGAAGAGGAGATGGGAGTTATGATGCTGTGAGAAGAATTTCACAGAGTGCTGAAAGACCTAAGTCAAAACAAGGCCATGGAAGTAGCATTCCACCAGAAAACTTGATAGCCTTGGGAGAGCCAGCCATGACGACACTTTGCCATCTGGTCTGCGTGAAGTACTAGACAGGTGAAATACCTCCGACTTCAAGAAGAATGTTACAATTCCAAGGAAAGCAGTTTCAGACAGGTGTGAAAATTACTGAATTATCAGCTTTTTAAGTCATCACTGCAAAATACTAACACAATTTTTTTTAAAAAAAGCCGAACTCGGAGAAGATCAGTTTGGATTCTGGAGAAATGTAGGAGCACATGAAGCAATACTGAACCTCTGACTTCTCTTAGAAGATATGTTAAAGAAAGGCAAATCTAAACTTTTTTTTTACATTTATAGACTCTGAGAAAGCTTTTGATAATGTTGACTGAAATGCCCTCTTTGAAATTTTAAAAGTAGTAGGGGTAAAATACAAAAAGTGAAACACTATTCATAACTTGTACACAAGTCAGATAGCAGTGATAAATGTTGGCAAGCAGAGAAGGGTTGTAGCCTGTCTCTTCTGTACACTGAGCAAGCAGTAAAGGATGTCAAAGAAAAATCTGGAGTATGAACTGAAGTTCAGGGAAAAGAAGAAAAAAATCTTGAGGTTTTCTGACGACATTGCAATTCTGTAAGAGACAGAAGGACTTGGAATAGTAGTTGAACGGAATGGAGTGGGTCTTGAAAAGAGGATATAAGATGGCCATCAACAAAAGCAAAAAGTGGATAATGGAATGTAGTTCACTTAAACCAGGTGATGCTAAGGGAATCAAGATTAGGAAAAAGAGGTACCAAAAATAGTAGACGAGTTTTGCTACTTGAGCACCAAATAACTGATGATGGCCGAAGCAGAGAGAATATAAAATGTAGACTGGCAATGGCAAGAAAAAAATTTCAGAAGCAGATAAATTTGTTAACACTGAACACAGATATCTAAGTATTAGAAAGGCTTTTCTGAAGGTATTTGTCTAGGGTGTTTCCACATGTGGAAGTGAAACACGGACGATAAACAGTTTAGATGAAAAGAGAATAGAACCTTTTGAAATGTGGAGGTACGGAACAATGCTGAAGATTAGATGGGTGGATCATGTAAATAATGAGGTGATCGTGAAAAGACTTGGGGAGAAAAATGAAAAACTTGTGGCACCAACCTGACTAGAAGTAGGGATCTGTTGTTACAACACAGTCTGAGGCATCAAGGAATCCCATTTAGTACTGGAGGGAAAAGGGGGTTGGGGGGGGGGGGGTAAAATCACACAAGGGAGAATAAGAGATTAGTTATTTGAAAGGGAAGAGACTTGCACGGGATAAAGTAGCACCGTCTTCAGACTGAAGACCACAACAACTACAAAACACTATTCTTCTTATCTATGTTTAAATGAAGTGAACTAATATTTTGTGTTATAATAACCAATTTATCTCCTCCCAGGGAAAACCAAGGGGACCAAAATTGTATCAACGAGTATATTTTCATCCAGTACAACACTTTCACAACACAAATGTTTGGAGTGCATGAAGACTACAGAAAGTACAGGCTATTTCTATAGGCAGGACTTTAGTTTCATAACCAGTTTCAGACTTCTGAAAGCGAGGTATTATTACTAAACAGAGGATGGTTGCAGCCCCAAAAACTGATAAATGACTGGCAGTTTTGGTCTTAAAAGTAACTTACATGGAGACTTTGAAGATATTGATGTTATTAATCAAAGGGAGCCTTGTAGGGCAAATAACTAACATTGAGAGTTAACTATCATTATGAAGCTAGTTAAATTACATGACTTCGTACGGGTAACTTGTTTCTTTTCTTTTACTGTTACTGTTGGACTTTTCGTCGATATGTCTGATAAGAATACAGGGTGGTCGGTGGGGTTAAGTGGAGACTGGGAGAGATTTGTCTCTATTAAATGGCAGAAATCTGGAAATTAAGTGAACATGTCAAATTGCTGCACAGCTGATAGTTATACCTCACCTGAAAGGCAAGATGCAGTTAGTGATCCTTATCTACACTATTTAGATATTATTGAACTGTTGGATGTTTATCAGGGTCTGCCAATAACTTAAGCTGTATTGGCATAATCGAGAGTAGTGAAGTTGCATGCATTACTGCTCCCCATCTGTGGTGGTGACAACCACAATTATGACCGCAATCTATCTAAGTCAGTCTCGAATATATTCCTACGACATCTGTGATGCTTATTAGGATTATATTTGTCATTTAGAGGAAAAAGCATGGGAAAATGTATGGAAGCTACACATTGTTTTGGTCCACAAATATCTAATATGTTTCTCTCTTATACAATCTAAACCTGTTGCTTTAACAATTTGTAACTCCTTAACGACTTTTTATCTGGGAATATTTATCATGAGGTTAGCAGACTGCATGCATATTTGTCAGTCTAATTTTTCACGATTCGGTCATCCTAGATTTTTTTAAGTTGAACACTAGCTGGTGAGCATGAATATCCAAGGAAAAATGAACACGCCCACCAGCCAACATGAAGAGGTAATTAAATCTTTTCAACAGTCTGTAACCTTTTCCAAAGATTTTAGATGTCTTAACATTTAATGGGTTTAAATTAAACAAGTTCATTTATCAACTACTAATGGTGACACGCCATTCTGCAACATCTCTCTGCCAAAAGTGTTTAGCTACTACATGAAGGAAACAAAAAGACGAACTGCATCTAGTGTGATAATTTATGAGATCTACAATGAGCTTGGTAGTTGAGGTGTGGGAGTGAGTGCAAACAGTGGTGTGGCATACTGTAAAACTTGAAACTTCCTGGCAGATTAAAACTGTGTGCTGGTCTGAGATTCAAATTCAGGATGTTTGTCTTTTCAGGCATGCACTCTGCTGACTGAACTGCCCAAAGACAACTCACAACCTGTCCTCAGAGCTGTACTTCCACCACTACCTAACCTCCTATCTTCCAATTGCCCACGAAAGGCAAAAGTCTCAAGTTTGAGTCTTTGTCTGGCACATTGTTTTATCTTGTCAGGAACTTTCATATCAGTGCACACACTGCTGGAGAGTGAAAAATTCATACTGTAACACTATCACTTCCACAGAGCATCATTATGCCCCCCTCCCCCTTAAAACAGAGAGAGAGAGAGAGAGAGAGAGAGAGAGAGAGAGAGAGAGAGAGAGAGAGAGAGAGAGAGAGAGCACTTTGCTGCAATTAACTAGAGGTGTGCATTGTTTATAGGGTGCAGGGATGCTGATACTATCCATACAATGTTGAGCAAATTCTTTCATAGGCACAAATTAAATCTGGATAATAATCCAGCTAACAATGACCTTGTTAAAATAAAGTAGTGGTAGTTTATGCTAATGAATTAGCAGCGTATCAATAGTCTCTACAAATTCCACAACCATATGTCCATCTATGCCATTGCATTACATCTTGGTAATTCTCATACGAATACATTAAATTAGCAACACCTGAGAGGCACTGAACAAAAAACGAGCATCACATTCAGCTGCTGGAT
Organism: Schistocerca gregaria; assembly: GCF_023897955.1. Classification (NCBI taxonomy): domain Eukaryota; kingdom Metazoa; phylum Arthropoda; class Insecta; order Orthoptera; family Acrididae; genus Schistocerca; species Schistocerca gregaria. The sequence continues at coordinate 165,959,411 of NC_064926.1, read as the reverse complement.
TGTTTCTGTCTTGAGCATACTTCCAAGTTGAAACATTCTTCAACATAGGCACATTTTTGCCTTTATTTACAAAGCGTCAGCAGCTGCTGCATTGTAAACATTGTGAGTAGATGATACTTTTATTTCTTTCAGTATCTATAGACTGAATGACACTTACTTCATTTTCTTTGCCTTTCTGAGCCAACTTTTTCGGCCACTGTGTATAGTTTTCTTGCACAGTAGACTTCTTGATTTGAAATTATATCATGCAATTTCTGTGTGGATGATCATTTCTGCAATTAATGCTATATTGCTTTTTCTATTTGTGTTTCTATGTTCTGGGGTAGTTCTAATGGTGGTGGTATTAAAAAAAATATATCTCTTATAATTATAATGTTTGTAGGATGTGTTGTTGACTAGTAAGGTTTACAATATAACCACTTGCTATGATTCAAAACTGTGAATCATCTGTGAATGGGCTTTCAGTCTTCAGTAACGTTACACAGAAAAACAAAAACAATTGTGACAGCTATTGACTGATGATGTTTAGTTTGTTGTCACTGCATGTATTATTAGTAACTACATTCTTGTCCTTAACCGGAAGTACAGAAATGGGAATAAAACTCATTGGCTTGTACTTTGGTATTCTGACTTTATCCGAGCCTGTTCAAGAAACACAATAACTGTGGAAATATGTGTTTCCTGTTTATAGGATAACATAGATGGCAACAACACAGAATATGTTTGGCAACTCTGTCACCATTGATTCACTTCCTGGGCAACATGGAATTATACTGCTAATTTCACTTGACATTTTCATATCATTATGACTGAATACTCTCAGCAATTTTCACTTTAAAGTGTGACGTCCAAATGGTTTGTAGTTCATGTGAGTCATTCTACTCAGAAACTGTGACTTATTTTACGTTGCAATTTATCTGGCCTACGTACCAATGGGGTCATAAGGGAGAGATGAATGCCGCAATTGTTCATTCGCTCTAAGGTAATGGAGCCGAACTGTAATATGAAGGCTTCATTGGCTCTTTGTTGCAATCTCAATGAAGGCCAACTCTCTACTTATTATGTAACAGACCTACAAGCACCCATACCAAAACTCAGTAAGGAAACCTTAAGTAAACTTCACCACAATAAGCCTTCTTTCTACTTTCAGTACTTCGTAGTATAAGAACAAAAAAAAAAAAAAAGTATGATACTGCATACTTGATAATGCTTTTTTCTGCTTCTGCCATCATAATTTTTGGTTTATGTGCAAAAACAATTTTATTTGTTTATTGCTGGAACTAAATATTCTATTAACAGGGTCTCTTTATGTGTCTACAACAACTGCCACAGTTCCATTATACTTAAGTATGACACAGGGCAGAACACAGAGAGAATTTTGGAGTCCACAGGGCTTAATTTGTGTTTATTTAGGCACACTTTTGTTACAGATGAATGAATGGTTGGTTGGTTTGGAGAGAGAAAGACCAAACTACAGGGTCATAAAGTCCCTTTTTCCACATTCAAATGGGCCACAAGTAAAACCACTCCCCAAAAGACTCTGGGAACGTAAGAAAGGCGGAAAACTAGGAACCACACAGAGAGAAAACGAAAGAAGCAAAACAAAAGAAGAAAACACGCACTAAAAGGGGAAAAAGCAGCAGAAAGTATTTAAATAATAAAGCAGATGGATTATGATGGCTGACCGCACGAAAAGATGAGCCAGTCACTCTGCAATACACTAAAATCTCCAGCATAAAAGGCAAGGTCAGAGAAAAGACGAACACCAAACAAACTAACAGCTAAGAAAGAGTGAGGAAGAGTTAAAAGGGAGTGAGGGTGAAGGCCTGGGGGAGAACGCCAGATGCTCACCCATAGTTTGGGTGATAAACCACCCCTCCCCCAACAAATGAAACTGGATCAGCCATTGAGGCACTGTCTCCTAATACAGTAGGCAGTGTGATGGAATGGTTCAAGATCCACCTAAGGGTGGCTAAAATTGGGCAATCCAACAAGATTTGGACAATAGTCAAGTGGGAACCACAGTGATACTCACAACGGAGGAGGTGACCATGATACAGCCAAGTGTGGCTGATGTGGAGCTGGCACAGGGCAACAGAAGCCATGCAAGTGGATCACATGGATGACTTCCACACATACGTTGTCTCCTTGATAACATGTACTTTATTTAGCGTCCATTCAGTATTCCAGATTAAAAAACTTCAAAACTGATCAGAGATCAGTCTCTGGTGTGCCAACTCCAGAGTTGGTTTACCGGTAGCCTGTTTGGCCAGCCTGTCAGCAAGTTTATTTCCCGGGATTCCGATATGTCCTGGGGTCCAAGTGAAGGCCACTCAATGTCATGGTTTTTTAGTGGAGAAACAGACTCTTGGATAGTCTGTTCCTGAAGGATGGTGAGGAAAGCACTGGTAAAGAGCTTGAAGGTTGATTAAGGAGTCACTACAGAAGAGGAAGGCTCACCTGTGCTGAAGAGCACGACAGATGGCTACCAACTCTGCAGTGAAAACACTGCAGCCATCCAGTAAGGAGGGCTGTTCAGTATCTCCAGCGTGAGCATAAGTAGAGCCAACTAGACCATCTATTATCAAGCCATCATGTTACAGATACTTCACTTATTATTAAAATATTAGTTTTGTCATAAGATTTTCATGGTAAAATTCAATTCGTTTCTGTTAGCACAGTGTATATTTCAAAAGCGTTTCTCATTGGTTTACTGAACACTTAAATTATACGTAATTGATATAAATTTTCTCACATTAAAAACAGTCTTAACAATGCGCAGGTAGTTTACTGGTTCCATGCGGGTAGAAACCTATTTGTTCAAAGTTGAGAGTGCTGTCAAGTCAAATTTGAAAAGCAATTTTAACTGAAACAGAATTTTCTTGATGGTTGTTCCATAAGAAGTGGAGAATGGAAAATGTTTGAGGGCAAAATGTCAGAATAGTACATGTCTGGCAGGTGACTTCCTGGACATTCTCCTGGATTGCTTTTTCCTGAAATCAGCAGTGTGCAGGCAGGTGTTACCACGAGGTGGTGACACCTGTTGTGCTCACACTGCGACTGAAAGGCATCTCAGTCATTGTCAGCCAATTACAGGTAATGGAGGAGGAGGAGATTAGTATTTGATGTACTGTCACCAATGAGGTCATGAAGGACACAACACAAGCTCGGATTAGGGAAGGAAGGGGAAGGAAATCGGCCATGCCCATCTAAGGAACCATCTCAACATTTGCCTGAAGCTATTTTGGGAAACAACAGAAAACGTAAGCCACGATGGCTGGATGTGGGTTTGAACTGTCATCATCCTGAATGAGAGTCCAGTGGGCCAACTAATGGACACATCACTTGGATGCAGTTCCTAGTGCACAACACACTTTTTATGCCATCTGATGCAAAACGCTTGTCCACAATGTCCAAGGGCTCAACCACTGATTTCTTATTAAAAAGTTAGTACAAAGTCATTGCAAATCATCACCAGTAATACTACTGAACAGGAATGCTAAATAACCAAGTACATGACATTCAAGAATTAAATACAGTAATAGTCACCCCATTAATTTTTGTTGCTTACTGTACTTTATGGCTGACTTATGAAGCTTGCCTACTGAATATAAATGTTACACGAAGATCACATGGTCCCAGTTCCTCACATGTCAATTACTAAGACTTTTTAAATATGGAAAAATCATTCATGCTAGAAGATCTTTATTGAAACTAGAAAATCTTTTTCCAACCTAATTTGTTCTATTGCACTTGTCTCACACCTCATGATGAAAAATTTTTAAGCTGCCTCCATTTCCTTCACCACCCTCCTCTCCATTAAATCCAAAGTGAACAATTACGTCCCAAATGTTGAAACCCATTTCCTCTTGTGCTTCATTATAATGTTTAAACAACATTCGTATGATTCAAGAACGTAAAATCCGGTACACAAATAATAGATGAGTACTAAAACTTCAAATAAAAAGTGACAATTTATAAACACAGTCACAGCAACCTATAAATGTTAGGTCACTGCACATTGTTCACTCCATTTACAGAAGTTATTTTGCGTACAACTAAAAACAATTTTATGCTTGCCATTTAGAAGGCATTAACATGCCCAAAGGCATGAGACTGATATCTGACTGGGAAGTAGGAACGTTTGACTCAATTTCGTATGTCAATTTTTGACAGCCTGCAGCTGTCATTCATAATTTAAGTACTGAAATACTGCACTAGTCACGTATTTTTTCATACTTGGCATGATGCATTTCCAGAATTTTTTCTCATTTTCAAGCACAAACATGTAAGCAAGTATTTTGTGTGGTGTTTCAATATGTGTTATTCTGCCTCTCTTGCACTGTCTTAGTCTTTCAGGTATCAGGTACATGGAAAACCATGCACACACAAACTATCATTCACATTGTTTGTTTGTGTAACATCACAAAAAATACGTACATAAATGCTTCACTTGACAACGAGAATAGTTTCTCGAAACACATTTCGCTGAACATTAAACAAAAAGAACATGTAACCATTGCTGAGTTTAAACTTAACACTAAAAACATTTGAGCAACGCAAAGTGCGCTGCAAGTCGCCAAACACCAAAACACACTAAATATAATTCGGCAAAGGTGTCACAATGATCACAACAATCACGAAATTGTGTTTTTGCAATAGTATCAAATGCAAAATGTTTACCGGTTAAAATCTGCCAAGCTGAGTGCCCCGATATCAAGAAACTTAACCACATAACATTTTTTAACACTACCGGACGGCCAACACGCCAGTGTCATTTTTTCTCCACAAACATTTTTTTGTAATGCATAAGTAACTGTAAAATTATGAATAAGCTGATGCAAAACACTGTGGACACAGGAAATTTCACGGTAAAGATAAAAAAAAATGTCAAACAGCAGGAAAATGTTAATTCCGGGAACGTAAATAATGACTTTTCTTTCCTCTCAGCTGAGCAATATACCAGCCTTAATGAGTAACGTAACCACAGTTCTTAAACACTGAATTTTTATGGGCGTAATTTTCAAATAATGATCACACTTTGACATATTAAGTATTCTAAAATTTGTGATTTATAAAACTTAGTAAAATCAATTTCAATGTGGAATTTCCTTACATTTTATGAAACTCCTGAGATTTCCAATTTTTCTAGGTAAAATGTAATTTCCCGAGAATCACATATTTTCCAGAAGAATGACTGCCATGTATATGTTCTATATTGTTAGTGCTTCCTGGAATTTCCTTTGTTTAATTCAAATACAGGGGACGAACTGGTGTTTAATTGGTAGTGAAATATTTTTCAATTTCTGGCTGAAGAAATGAATGAGGGTGGTAGAAGTCAACTGCCACAAATACCATCTAACACTTTGTACTTTTCTCACGAAGTGGGAGAAACGTGCCACAAGGTGGATACACTTCCAACTACTACTGCTACTACTTACCAATCTAAATTGTTGAGTGCCAAATTAAGACAATGGTCACATTCAAAGATTGCTCACTCAGAATTAAAGATAATGTTTTGTTTTGTTTTAGGCTGCAAAAGCAACAAGGGTCACATGCACCCCTGTCAGAAACATAGAACACCAAAACAAAAGAAAAAAAGAAGGAAATTGAAAGTGACTACATATTAAACACAATCAATGTAAGGAAACACAGCTAAAAACTGGTACTTGGAGGATTAAAGATATGCAGAATTTTCTATAAGAAGCCATTAATGTTCTATTTTCCATGTGTAAAGAGTATAAACTATGTCAAAAATTTACTACAAGATTGCTTTGAAAGGAAAGGCATTACATGGAAAGTGTTACAATTGCTGCATATGACTTCTCTGATATGAAATTTTCAGATAAATTCAGTACTTCAGAAGGACACAACCAAAAAATAATAAATTTGCTTCATTTTATTTCATGAAATCGTGTGACAGGATTGCTGTTCAGTAATTACTTCGAGGAGGAGAAATTATTAATATTCCTAAAAGAAACATATTTAAGTAAATAAAAACTATACTAGCTGAAGGAACAATTAGTTTCTTCCTAGAGAGTGGAGCATGCGGGAACATGTTGGGGAAAGGTAAAAAGGAACAGTAGGTCACTCCCACTCCCAGGAAGAAAACAACCCACGTAATTTTAATAGGACAATAAATCTAACATAATGCAAAGCAGCTCTCCATACTAATCTACATCACACAAGTCTCAACATCTTTGAATAAAGAATACATTAACTTTAGTCGTAAAAACTGCAGTCAACCTTTGTTTCCCTCTGCAATTTTTAGCCCCCAGCCCCCCCTCCCTTTCCCTCAATTACCAAATTAACTATTCCTTCATGCCTCTAGATGTGTCCTATCAATCAATCCCTTCTTTTCATCATCATGTTGCATTTGCTACCTCTTCATTAGTTACTTGATATACTCATCTAGCCTTCAGCACTATTCTGTAAAATGACATTCAAAAACCTTTTAATTATTGTTTTGAAAATACTTTCATCACAACTACTTTATGTAAAATGACTGCAAACAAAAGCATGTCTCAAACTAAGTACCTCCACTGTTACTACTCCAAGGGAAACTCAAAGTACTGTTGAAGATGAATGACAAGTTAACACCATTTAACTGAAATTTCAATGAAAATGCACTTCATAGCAGATGCATTACATAATGGAAACAATAAAACAGTAACCACATATTTTATTCATGGTGATTTGGGAACACTAGAACTGTCTTTGGAAGTATAATTAAGGTAAGAAACTGCAACCAGCCACATTATTTTTGAAGTAATAATTTATTTTTATTGTAAGCAGTTTTGGAGCTGTGTCCATTACTAGACGACGGTGATAATTTCCTTGTGCCCATTTCTATGTGGTTCAGAAAGGTAGCAAGCAAGAAAACTGGTCTGTATAACATAATCTACCAATCATCTTCTCCTTGGGATAAAAATGTAGAAATTTGTACAGGGAATCCTCTTTCATTTGATGATGGGCTTAAATTTGACACTAGTTATGGAAAAGTAAGTGATTATTTCGAACAGTGTGACTCACGGAGTATTTCTACATCTACATACATACTCTACAATCCACCATACGGTGCATGGCGGAGGGTACCTCGTACCACAACTAACATCTTCTCTCCCTGTTCCACTCCCAAACAGAACGAGGGAAAAATGACTGTCTATATGCCTCTGTAATGTAAGTTGGCAGCAGTAAAACTGTACTGCAGTCAGCCTCAAATGCTGGTTCTCTAAATTTCCTCAGTAGCGATTCACGAAAACAACTCCTTCCTTCCTCCAGAGATTCCCACCCAAGTTCCTGGAGCATTTCCGTAACACTCGCGTGATGATCAAACCTACCAGTAACAAATCTAGCAGTCCGCCTCTGAATCACTTCTACGTCCTCCCTCAATCCAACCTGATAGGGATTCCAAACACTCTAGCAGTACTCAAGAATAGGTCGTATTAGTGTTTTATAAGCGGTCTCCATTACAGATGAACCACATCTTCCTAAAATTCTACCATTGAACCGAAGACTACTATCCGCCTTCCCCACAACTGCCATTACAGGCTAGTCCCACTTCATATCACATATTTAATGGACGTGACTGTGTCAAGCACTACACTACTAATGGAGTATTCAAACATTACAGAATTCTTTTTCCTATTCACCTGCATTCATTTACATTTATCTAAATTTAGAGTTAGCTGCCATTCTTTACACAAATCACAAATCCTGTCCAAGTCATCTTGTATGCTCCTACAGTCAGTCAATGACGACACCTTCCCATACACCACAGCACCATCAGCAAACTGCCGCACATTACTATCCAACCTATTCAAAAGATCATTTATGTAGATAGAAAACAACAGCGGACCTACCACAGTTCCCTGGGGCACTCCAGATGATACCCTCACCTCCGATGAACACTCACCATTGAGGACAACATACTGGGTTCTATTACTTAAGAAGTCTTCACATACTTGGGAAAGAATCCCATATGTTTGTACCTTAGTTAGGAGTCTGCAGTGGGGCACCGAGTCTAATGCTTTTCGGAAGTCAAGAAATATGGCATCTGTTTGATACCCTTCATCCATGGTTCACAAGATATCACGTGAAAAAAGGGCGAGTTGCGTTTCACAGGAGCAATGCTTTCTAAAGCCATGCTGATGCAACTTCTCTGTCTCAAGGAAATTCATTATATTCAAACAGAATATGTTCGATAATCCTGCAACAAACCGATGTTAAGGATATTGGTCTGTAATTTTGAGGATCCATCCTTCTACCCTTCTTATATACAGAAGTCAGCTGCACTTTTTTCCAGTCACTCGGGACTTAAGGTTGGGAAAGAGATTCGCGATAAATGCAAGCTAAGTAAGGAGCCAATGCAGTAGAGTACTCTCTGTAAAACCAAATTGGAATCCCATCAGGACCTAGCGATTTATTTATTTTCAACCCATTCAGCTGCTTCACAACCCCAGGGATGTCAATCACTGTCCTCCATCCGGGAATCTGTACAGGACTCAAATGGCGGTATGTTCGTACTATCCTCCTGCGTGAAAGATTTCTCAAATACTAAATATAAAAATTTCAGCTTTTGTTTTGCTGTCTTCCATTGCCAGACCAGACTGATCAGTGAGTGACTGGACGGAAGCTTTCGACCCACTTCTCAATTTTATGTAAGACCAGAATTTCCTTGGGTTTTCAGCAAGATCTTTTGCTATGGTATGACGGTGGTAGTGGTTGAATGCTTCGCGCATTGCTCTTTTTACAGCAGCACAAATCTCTACTAACTTTTGCCTGTCCTCATTCTCCCGATCTGTCTTGTACCGCGAGTGCAACTGCCTTTGCTTCCTGAGCATTCTCCGAATTGCACTTTTCCGTCTGTAACCCACTTTTTCGGCACATACTTCTCCAATGTGTGATTTGCAATGTCTTTAAAATTTGCCCATAATTCTTCCCCGTCCATCGTACCGGAAGTAAATGAAGTCTATTCATTTACTAAGTGAGATGCTAACAACTGCTTATCTGCTCTTTCTAGTAAGAATACTCTCTTAGCCTTCTTGACCGACTTTTTAACTTTCGTAAGCATAGTCATAATGACAACATCATGATCACTAATCCCTGTCTCAACACTGACACCGTCCATGAGGTCTGACCTGTTCTTGGCTACCAGATCTAAAATATTTCCATTACGCATTGGCTGTCGATTTAGCTGCTCAAGACAGTTTTCGGATAATGTGTTCAAAAGTAATTCCACGACGGCTTGTCTGTACCACCTGTAATGAATCCACAGACATCCCAGTCTATACTAGGTAGGTTGAAGTCGCCTCCGACTAATATAGCATGATCCAGGTACTTCTGCAATTCAGAATGTAGACTCCCTTTGAATGAGTCTAGAACTGTCCCATTGGAACCTGGTGGCCAGTAATAGCACCCCACAATTAACTTTATTTCCCCTAGCCCTGTTAAACGTACCCCGGTAACTTCACTATCATACTCTACTTCTACCTCAGAAGACATAATATTTTTGTCAACTGCAACGAAGACACCCCCTCCTACGGTGTCTAATGTGTCTTTCCGATACACTTTCTAACCCTAACTAAATATTTCACAACTTCCTATCTCAAGATTCAGCCAGGTCTCAGTCCCAAGAATAAATTGCGCACCACACACTTCCTGGAGGGCAGTAAATTCAGGAACTTTATTTCGAACACTCTGAAAATTTACTGCTAATATCTTGATAGCTGAAGTGTATTGAAACTGAGCACATGCTGATTTCCCTGCCTGCTCGTCGACTGATGAGAGTTCATCTGGACACCTCGCACTACTGCCTAGCCTAAAAAACCCCAATGTGCATGCCACAAGTACTCTGTTACCAGAGTAGCTGCTTCCTTTGTGTAGTGCACCCCTGACCTATCTAGGGGCATCCTACATTCCCCACCCAATAGCGCAAGCCTAGAAATCTGCAGGCAAGGATGTCACAGAGTCGATGCAGCCTCTGGTCGAGACCCTCCACTTGGCTCCAAACCAAAGGACCCCGATCCACTCTGGAAACGATGCTGCGAATAAAGAGCTCTGTTTGCACCCTGCGTGCGAGGCCAGCGGTCTTCACCAAATCTGCCAGCCACCCATACGAATTGAGGATCGCCTTAGAACCCAAGTGACAAGCATCATTGGTGCCAACAACTACTTGGATTTCTTTCCAGACCTGTACGCTATTTCCCTAAGGGGCTCCATCAGCCGCCTAATGTTGGGACCTCCCAATAACCAGCAAGCCTTCCGCCCCCCCCCCCCTCCCCATGTGCATGCCTGCTCGGGCCCTGCTGAAGGAGCGGCCACCTGCCCACTGACAGGACGAACAGGCGAGGCCAGCCAGACAGCCTCCACAACAACCCTCCGCCTCGAGTTCTGCGAACGCGTTTCAGTCCGCCACTCACCCTGAGGTGAGGGCAGCCTCAACAACACGCCGAGTGCACTAGAAGTGCCTCAGCAGTAGACTCAGCAGACACATCAAGTGACACCTGGGGTGTCACAAGCGACGCGCCAGACCCTCCACCGTCGCTGCACCTCGAGGCAGCAGCCTGAAGGCTGCTGACCGTGGCCAATAGAACGCTCAGCTGCTCGGGAACCGCGGCCAGTTCCTCCTGCGCCCGCACACACCCTGTCCATCCTACTGCTAATATCTAACGACTCCGCAAATTTATACTCTACAGCTATCAATAAGCAATATTCCTCCTCTGAAATACGAGAATATGCAAGGATTTTATGTAAATATTCAAGCGCACAAACACTTGGAAAGAAATAAAGAATCAAAGTACAAAATAAATATGAAAGCTAAACATGTGACTCGCTACTGCACTACTGCTGCTGCAGCACTGATAGTTCACCACACATTAACTGAGTGTGAAATTATTGATTCAATTATAAACTAGTCTCAAACTCTCCAAGAACCTTACACGAATAGCATTCCAACAAACATTCTTCAAGAACTTCAACAAATTTTATACCAAACTTTACATGTATTCTGAGAGCAAACTTTCTATTAATTACACAAAAAGAAAGAAAAAAAAAAAGAGATGATTCTTTGCCATTAAACTAGATTGAAAACAGCATTGCAAATTACAATAGCTTATTTATCACAAACTTTATAGGCTGGACTACACAACTTTTCAATAGATCAGCACACAATTCAACAGAGAATTAGACACATTCCAATTCTATGAGAAAGAAAGAAGTAGAAAGCAGCTATAATTACATTAGTATTCCAAAATCACAAAAACCATATAATATTCTCACCAATTCATGTCTTTGAGAGAATTCTGGGCAGCACATGGTTGTCGACAGAGCAAAACGACTACAGAATCAGCTTTAGCAGGTATGAAACCCAGTACAAACACATTTCTTACACCACATGAGTAGCATTCGAGAATCGTCTCTCCTAATGGTCCATCCTTATGTAGAGTCACTTCCTAAAACAAAACAAAAATATCGAGTGACACATAATTATGGTACTTACAGTAACCAAGGGTTACATGTCTCACACAATTCTTTAACGAAAAAATGCATTTAAGAGAATTTCCTCATCTATTATCAGTTGTCACTGTATGTTTACCGCTACTCCGCTTATCAGAAATTTAGTCCCACTGAGTGTTTTCATAAGTACGTACATCAGAAATGTAGTGCAGTTGTCAAGGAATGATGCTATTGCTTAGTTATATATAACTGAAATACTTCTGCTTACCTTATGTTTTGCACGCACAAGATGATTTATTATATGAGAACCAGATGTGTTTCCTCGTCCATTGCAAAACCATTTTTTGCATATGTTGCACATGACTACACAACTAGGGTCATGGATACCACAATATTTGCATGCAAATTCTGGAAGGTCCTAAAATGGAAATGCATATAAGCATCATACAGAAATTTGTGATAAATGTGCACCAATTACATGATAGTAACAATAAAATACTAAGCATTAAAGTATCAGCTTGAATGTTAAGATACATACTTCACCAAGGATCATATCAAAAAACAGACACAAGAAGCAAACATCACTCAAATTTGACAAGAACACTATAATTTAAACTATGAAATGTAGGTGTAAAAATACTGTTAAAATGTGGTGCTTATTCTATAAGGGGCGTTCAAAAAGAAACGAGCCGGAGGCATATTACAGAAACCAGTACCTGTATGCGAGAAGTACTGATCCTGGTTGTTGAGACAATTGTCTCACTGTGACACAAGGTGGTGAATGGCTCTCTCTTAACATTCCCGGGGCTACGATGTTAACCGGTTCTTCACATACAGCTGGACGTCAGCGTCCACATGAGTGCATGAAAGTTTATGCTGACGTTCTTCTCTGACCAAGATGACTCCCTTCTAATTCACTTCCAGCAACACGGAGCAGTGAATGCCCAGTGTTACTCGCAAACCTTGACCACCCTTCCCCAAGCGATCAAATCAAAATGACCAGGCAATCTCACCCGTGGGGTCATTCTGCTCCATGACAATGCAAACCCTCATATGGCCAACATAGTCATGGTACTCCTGCAGAAATTCAAATGGGAGGTTCTCGGCCACCCTCCGTACAGTCCAAACCTCTCCCCCTGTGATTACGTCATTTTTAGTTCCCTTAAAGAGGTTCTGAGGGGCAAACGACTCACCTCTGACGACGATGTCCAGCTGCGTGTGCAGAACTGATTAACATCGCAGCCCCAGGAATTTTATGAGACAGCTATTCATGGCCTTGTGTCATAATGGGACAAGTGTGTCAACAGCCAGGGTCAATACTTCTAACATATAGGTATTGGTTTCTGCAGTTACGTGTCTGGCTTGTTTCTTTTTGAACACACCTTCTACATACGGATGTGAAATGAACTTCTCTACAAACGGATGTGAAATGAACTTCAGTCAACACACACACACACACACACACACACACACACACACACACACACACACACACAGTTCTATTTCTTTACATGTATCTTATTTCTAGCTTTTCTTGCATTATATTTTGTTATGTCAACTCAATTATATGTTTTTAGGGTTCAATGCCTTAATTTATAAAAGCAGAATCCTTGTAGGATCACTTTGTTGTCAGTCAGTATGCCTGCCTGTCCAACTGTTAAGAACCCTTTTCCTTGGGAAGGGGTAGACATATCAAGTTCAAATTTATGTCACATATTATGGTCTATGCTCCCTTGTCAGTGTACCATTGTCTAAGCTTCTCAGTCATGCTATGGAAAGATTTGACCATTTATGTCATGCATTTTGAAACTCGAAAACTCACTCAACAAATAAAAGTTTATCAGCTTCCACAGTTGGTGGCACTTCGAATACAATAATTATGGGTATTGAGCCACGTCATTGCAACTACTATAGCAGCTAAGTTGTTGACATTTCAACACACTTTGTGTATTCCTCTTCAGTGTGGTTCACTGCTTTATACTGGCACGTCTTAAAATTACATTGAAAGTATTTTTTTCGCTTTTGTCTGTCTGTCTGTTATTCTTAAAACACCCTCTCTTCCCTGGAACAGGCTGGATTATTAACTTCAAATTTATGTCCCTTGGCAATGTAAAAAATGTAACCTTTGAAGTCAATGGAATCAGGAGATTTGGCGGTTTACATCACAAACATGTCAAACATAATGAGGTATCTTGAGCATTTGATACTGAACTCGTACTTTGTTCACAACACATTAAAAGCTTTGGATCAAGGCAGGCAGGTAGACACAGCATTCCTCCCTTTGCAAGAAGCGTGGTAACTCGGTACCACACCTACGCCTTTAATTAAAAGTGCAATCATATGAGGTATCAAGCGAAATTTGTTAATGGATTGAGGATTTTTGGTAGTAATGACGCACAATGTTATCTTGGATGGAGTCATCATCAGATGTAGAAGCGACTTTTTGTGTGCCTTTCAGACAATATATACAGTAACCTCAGACTTTTTGCAGATGATGCAGCCGTCTATAATGAAGTACTATCTGTAAGAAGCTTCACAGATGTTCAGTCTGATATCCGCAAGATTTCAAATTGGTGTAAAGATTGGCAACTTGCATTAAATGCTCCAAACTTAAAGTTGTGCATTTCACAAAATGAAAAAACATAATACCCTATACTATACTATCAATACGTCACTGGTGGAGTCGGTTATTAAATTGTAATTATATAACAAAGAAATGTCTTTTGCCATCTTAATATCCATTGCATTCATCATCTGTCAAATCATAATAGATGAGCATTACTGCATACAAAAATAAAATGTTAAGTTGCAGTTTCGTTTTAGTAAGTAAATCAAAATGTTTTAATAAATCTTCCGTCTCTACATATATAAACCTAAGTCCCTACTAGTCTGAGGAATTACTGTATAGATTTTGATACGGTCTTTGAACTCCCCGGACCAATACGTTGCCAGTATTGATACCGTTAACAGCCAAAAATTGAGATACTAGGTGCCAGATGCTGTAACTTACCAAACGAGAAAATGCTGGTAGATAGACACAATAAAAAACACAAACACACACACATATTTCAAGCTTTCGCAACCCAAGGTTGCTTCATCAGGAAAGAAGGAAGGAGAGGGAAAGACGAAAGGATGTGGGTTTTAAAGGAAAGGGTAAGGAGTCATTCCAGTCTCGGGATCAGAAACACTAACCTTAGGGGGAATAAAGGGCAGGTATGCACTAGTGCGCGCGCCTTGCCACACACACACACACACACACACACACACACACACACACATTCACACATTCACACATTCACACATTCACACATGTACATACGCAGGCAGACAGAACATCCAAGGCACTATTTCTACTCGCACTTCACCAAATTCTTTGAAAATATTTTTCAATGCTCTTCCAGCAAAAATGTATGTAGAAAGTTCTTATGGTAGCCTTTGTTAGCATTTGTACACATTTTTAAACCTGGTTCCACATTTTATCTTACATCTCAATGAAACAACTGTCCTACCAATCCAGATCTTTATTTTACAATTCCTTTTGCAAAGTCTTCGTGTTCCCATCACTTGGTTCAAAACTAGGAAAAATAAAATTACAACAATGAACGTCCAGGATGGAATAACAATGACATGAAAAGTAAAAACTGTAATGTACCACAAAGATGAGGTTCAGTTGCAGACATGCAGAACGATAAGACTGCTAAACACAAATGGCCATTGCGACTGCATTTGACGTTAGCAACAATTTGGGGTAGTTGGTGGGGATAACGACAAGGCATGGAGTGGGGAGTGGGATGGATAGCAGTGCAGGGGTGGGGGGGGGGGGGGGGGGGGGGGGGAAGGTGGTGTGCTCCCAGTGAAAGGGTGGAGGGGCATGGTGGGGACAGGGCAGAGCTGCTGGGTGCTGTGTCAGGAGCTAAGGTATTCCCACCCACTGTCCTCCCAGCCTCCCACAATAGCATTCCAATGTCCTCTCCAGCCCCTACCATAGAGGCAGTATGCTGCACACAGAACCTACACAATATCACTGTCCATCCCAATTTCCAACCACCTGCCAAATGACTCACACCCTGCAATAGACCTCAATGTTAAGACCTGTCCCAAACATCGTTCCACCACCACCTGCTCCCAAACTTGTCACAGGCATTTCCCATGATCTACAAGCTAAGCCATCACTACAGTTCTGATTTTTGTGTGGCCATCACAACTAACAAGCTGTCTGTCTGCATGAATGGCCACCATCAAATTGCACCCAAGAGAGAGCTGATCTACCCATTTGGTGAACATGCTGTCCAACACATTGTGCTTCAATTCAATGTCTGCTTGACAGTCTAAGCCAACACCAGCTTTTCCAAATTAAGCAGGTACAAACTCTCCCTACAACATATTTTTCATTCCCATAAACCCTCCTCCCCAGCCTAAACACCTGCTTGTCCCTGTACTCCACCAACCTATCCTCTTCACTGCTCCTACTTTGGCACTACACTTTTCTGCCAATACACGCACTAGTCTATCCTGCCCTCTCTACTTTCCTGCTCTCTCTCTTCCACTCCCCCCCCCCCTTCTCCCTGCACAGCCTTGCGACTCTGCATATAGCAGCAATATCACGTCCCCATCAAGTCTCTGCATGCCATTTGCCTCACCCCTACGCTGCTCACCATCCCCTCCCAAACTCATGCCCCTTGCTTTCCGCCCACCAGCCACCCCAGATTGTTGCTCACATCAGACTAAGATGCAGACCACAGTTGGGCCACAATGCCGGAGACATGCTACCAGCGTGTGTGTGTGTGTGTGTGTGTGTGTGTGTGTGTGTGTGTGTGTGTGTGTGTGTGTGTGTGAGTGTGTGTGTGAGTGTGTGAGTGTGAGTGTGTGTCACACAGAGGCCATTTGGATGAAAGCTTAAATGTTTAGCAGGTTTTCAAGAGAAAATCTCACATTTAAGGATATTCCTACGTCAATCTAAATGTCACAAGGACAATGTCTAACATTACCAAGACACAAGGACACTGCAAAAATGAAAGATCCTCAAGTCATATCAACATCTTTTGCATAGAACTACTCTTATGACCTGTCTGTAACATAGTAATGTTCAGTTTTCCTGTGACAGTGGGCTAAGGAAATGGCTCACATTATAGTGGGGTTGTGTTGAACCATCACATTGACCAACTTGGTACATCCACAGAAGGTCATCACTAGGTCTCGTGTCATGATGACTTTTTGAGTTCATAAAAAATTTCTCTTGAACACTGTTGTTGTTGTTATTGCTGTTGTGGTCTACAGTCCCGAGACTGGTTTGATGAAGCTCTCCATGCTACTCTATTGTCTGCAAGCTGCTTCATCTCCCAGTACCTACTGCAGCCTACATCCTGCCGAATCTGCTTAGTGTATTCATCTCTTTGTCTCCCTCTATGATTTTTACCCTCCACGCTGCCCTCAAATACTAAATTGGTGATCCCTCGATGTCTCAGAACATGTCCTACCAACCGATCCCTTCCCTTCTTTTAGTCAAGTGTGCCACAAACTCCTCTTCTCCCCAATTCTATTCAATACCTCCTCATTAGTTATGTGACCTACCCATTTAATCTTCAGTATACTTCTGTAGCACCACATTTCGAAAGCTTCTATTCTCCTCTCATCTAAACTATTTATCGTCCACGTTTCACTTCCATACATGGCCACACTCCACACAAATACTTTCAGAAACGACTTCCTGATACATAAATCTATGCTCTATGTTAAATTTCTCTTCTTCAGAAACACTTTCCTTGCCATTGCCAGTCTACATTTTATATCTTCTCTACTTCGACCCCAAATAGCAAAACTCCTTTACTACTTTAAGTGCCTCATTTCCTAATCTAATTCCCTCAGCATCACCCGACTTAATTCGACTACATTCCATTATCCTCATTATGCTTTTGTTGATTTTCATCTTATATCCTCCTTTCAAGACACTGTCCATTCCACTCAACTGCTCTTCCAAGTCTTTTGCTGTCTCTGACAGAATTACAATGTCATCGGCGAACCTCAAAGTTTTTATTTCTTCTCCATGGATTTTAATACCTACTCCGAACTTTTCTTTTGTTTCCTTCGTTGCTTGCTCAATATACAGATTGAATAACATCGGGGATAGGCTACAACCCTGTCTCACTCCCTTCCCAACCACTGCTTCCCTTTCGTACCCCTCGACTCTTATAACTGCCATCTGGTTTCTGTACAAATTGTAAATAACCTTTCGCTCCCTGTATTTTACCTCTGCCACCTTCAGAATTTGAAAGAGTATTCCAGTCAACATTGTCAAAAGCTTTCTCTAAGTCTACAAATGTTAGAAACGTAGGTTTGCCTTTCCTTAATCTTTCTTCTAAGATGAGTCGTAGGGTCAGTATTGCCCCACGTGTTCCAACATTTCTACGGAATCCAAACTGATCTTCCCCGAGGTCAGCTTCTTTAAGTTTTACCATTCGTCTGTAAAGAATTCGTGTTAGTATTTTGCAGCTGTGACTTATTAAACTGATAGTTCGGTAATTTTCACATCTGTCAACACCTGATTCCTTTGGGATTAGAATTATTATATTCTTCTTGAAGTCTGAGGGTATTTCGCCTGTCTCATACATCTTGCTCACCAGATGATAGAGTTTTGTCATGACTGGCACTCCCAAGGCTGTCAGTAGTTCTAATGGAATGTTGTCTACTCCCGGGGCCTTGTTTTTCAGTGCTCTGCCAAACTCTTCATGCAGTATCATATTTCCCATTTTATCTTCATCTATATCCTCTTTCAATTCCATAATATTGTCCTCAAGTACATCATCCTTGTATAGACCCTCTATATACTCCTTCCACCTTTCTGCTTTACCTTCTTTGCTTAGAACTGGGTTTCCATCAAAGCTCTTGATATTCAAAGGAAAACTTACTGTCAGACACCAGGTGAGCATTAAATGAACTGTTTCCCCAAATAGTTTTACCACTGCTAATGAAAAAACAGCTGAGCCAAAAATTTATCAAAAGGACCAAATGTGAACATAACGAATGCAATATTAACAGTATAAACAAAGAATTCAGGGTAGGAATACTACTGCCAAACCTGTTACAAATCTTATACACAAACAGGCTTCAACGGTGCAAGGAACACAACCTACACCACAGAGGTATTACTTTAACACTAGTCTCAACCCCACGTCATCTTGCGACCACGATATGACTTCTTCTTCTTCTTCTTCTTCTATGAACTATGAAGTACTATGGATAAGCGTGTTATAAATTTAGATTCATTTCAAGAGGATGCAATTCGTCGCCATGTTTACATTTATTATTGCAGAAATGAACATCAGACACTCTCAAAGTTATTGGTGACACTTAAAGAATCAGAACTTTTTCAGGGCAGTACACGTTGTTATTCAGTTTTGTACAATGTAGGATTTCACTATGAACAATTTAGCGGCTGTAAGCTACAGATGGAAAGGGAGGATATTGCTGCATGGCGATGCCGATTTTTAAGACAAAAATGTAGCATAAATGATAATGAAGTGGTTTGGTTCGATCAAAAGTGGGTTAATTCTGGTCATGTAGTTAAGCAGAGGCGGACAGACAACATGATTAAAGGAACAATGCAGATGCCGTCTGGTAAAGGGACAGATTGACTACTGCATGCAGGCACCTCAGAAGGTTTCATACCAAACTGTCTCCTTCTCTTTCAATCTAAGAAGACAGGAGATTATCATGAAGATATGAACCACATTACATTCACAAAGTGGTTTGTAGAACCTCTAATACCCAATCTAGATAAACCGTCAAGAACTGTTTTAGACAATCCTCCGTATCATAGGTTGCTGTTTATAAAGCACCTACCATGGGAAAGCGAAAAGAGGAAATGATCAATTGGCTTCAGCATCATAACGTAAATGCGTCTGATGACCTTAAGAAGGTCGAGCTTATGGAAAAAATAAATTTCCGTAAACCGCAATTTCCAAAATATGAATTCGACGAACTGGAAAAAAAATATGGACATACAATCATCAGGCTGCCACAGTACCACTGCCACTTCAACCCTACACAGTTGATATGGACCCAAATTAAAGGTTACATTGCCAGGAACAACCAAGAATTTATGCTCTCCACAGTAGAACCACGCACTAAAGAATATATTACTCATGTTACCTCTGAAGACTGGAAGAAAGCTGTCAAACCAACACACAACATTATGGAAAGAGCATGGCAGGATGAAGGTGCTTTGGAGACTTCAGTGGAAGAGATGATTATCTCTAAATGACAATAGTAACAGCAAAACTTCGTGTCTGTAATAGCGACAAGAGTGATGTCAGTGGAGTTTTACCATTATCCACACAGAGATGCAGCAAAAACAGCTACACGTTTGCAGTGCGAAGTTTGCACTTTTAAGTACTGGCATATCAAAATTAAGTCACACTAAGTTTTGAAATTTTAATGTGGCGACATTATCAAATATCAATACCAAAGAATGTACATTTCTAGAATTCAGTCTGTGCATACATATTACAGTATACGAAATGATATCTGCAATACACTGGCCATTTTTGTATTGCTTTTGATTCTCAGAATAGATGTTACCCAATTTAAGATACCAAACAAGCATTATTTTATTTTTTGTTGTGTTGGAAATAAGGATGAATATCAGAAATATATCAGGTCTTTACAAATATACAGGTCTGTTGCCTATCGCTACTGTACGTGAGCAGACGATTGCGCCTCGTTATTTACAGTCCTGTATCTCGCGTTAGAGATCTTCGACACAGCTAAGGTTTGAAACAGATGAAAATTTGATGTTTTCTTGACATTTCATTTGCATAAATTGTATACCAAACTTCAATAGCAAAAAACTTTGTCTCGTGTCGAAAATTTGAAAATGTCGTTGGAAAGTTGTTTCACATAAACTGTTGTTTTATAGTCTCCACTTTATAAACAAAAAAAACCAATAACAACAACCCTATTTCACAACGAATTACAGCCGGCTCCACATTTAAAGATCTAATAGTTACCGTGTGTGAGCGAGCGAGTTGAATGAAACACGAGATTATGGGTGAGTTCCGTGCGGGACTTGGAAACTCTGTTTCACACTGTCCATCCTAAAGTAATTCTGAATACACTATAGCATACATTTAGGTATCTGTGTAGTCGTGTGTGCGAAAATGTGCATTTCCTATCACAGGAGGAGCCGGAGAGCTCGAAAGTTAGTGAGTACTGTTTGATTCCTGAAATTTTACCGGTGTCAAGAGTAGTCCACAAAGTTTCAGTGCAGCTGGATAACGTCGACTTCTCTACACAATATGTCGGATGACAACCATCCAGGCATTTTCATGTGAGTGTTTTCCACAGGAGAGTGCTAGTCCACATCGCTATCTTTATTCTAATAATTAGCGTGAAGACACGCGTGCAAAGACAGCCGCCAACATGAGTGGAAACGTGACCACCCACAAGGTCAAGACTAGGAGTGGTTTGAGTCCGAAGCATTCCTCCCATATGTTGGCAACATTTCATTGAAATTGGGCAGAATGTTAAGAAAACATAATGTCGAAGTAATCTTCTGCCCGCCTACAAAGACATACTGCTCAGTTCAGCAATGGGTGATCTTTGATTGCTGAAGACTGGAACCTACCAAATACCTTGCTTGTGTGGCAAAGTCTAAATTTTGTCAGATAACTGTATCAGCCCACGAAATACGTGTTGAACATAATCTCCACACTTGCATTTCACAGTATCTCCATAACAAGCCATTCTATCTATCACTCCGCCACGGAAATCTTGGCATCACTGAGATCCTTCTGGGATTCAGTTATTAAGAAATTTGTGGAAGTACGTCTGACATAGTGGCTTTTAACTGGATAAGGCATGGGACCAGGTGATTAATTTATTCAGAAAGAAGGATGAGACACATATAGTGAACTATAATTTTATTAATTTTGACATTTGAATTTTAACTCCGACAGTGCATTTTCCGACAGAGATTGCACATCTAGTGTCACATTATGTATGCGCCTGCATGTCCTAGATCGAGCAATATTTGAAGAGGGCATGTATCTTTACAGATATCTCCCATGTGGCGGCTACCTTTGGTGCAGGCATCTTCATGCCAATTGCTCATATAAAGGTAGCGATGCATTTGGCAGCCGATATATCAGGGCAAGAAGTCAACATTATGTGCCTGGAATGCCGAAACTTTACGGAATTAGTGAATGCGGGTTTTTATTACACGTCCCTCCACGTCACTTAATAGCGCACTACAGATGAGCAGTTGCTATTCCATTATTTTATGCAAGATATATAAGTAGTTTCACTATCTTAAAAACTTAATTTCTCTCAATGGCGAAAAGTTTCTGAAAGCAGTTATCAATGTAACACTTAAGTTAAGATAAAAGCATAATATGATACCAACATGTCAACCTGTATTATTCCATTACATGACACATGTAATGCCCAATATAACAAAGTGTCAACCAAGGGGTATTTATTATTTTCTTATTACTGTCAACATAAGAATAGAAATACATCACCATTCCCAATCTACAACAATTCAAGGTTCAATTTAAGAATTTGATTCTTTAAGCTGGTTAAGTTAAACAAAAGATGGACTATAAGTGTACCTTATTGTAATATGCTTCATCTTCCTCTTCCTCAAACTGAAGTTCTCCCAGTGCTTTTGCTGTTGCTGTGATATCTGCGTCCAAACCATTTTCCCCAATGTCACCATTCAGCTACAAAGTAAACCATTTATGAGGACATTACACACATTTTTATTCATGTACAAATATTGGTGATTCACAGATTAGTATGGAGTTGGATTAAATATTGAAATGTTAATAGCACAACTGTTTCAGACTAAAAGAACTTGTCAGCCGCATTTAAAGTGTCACAACAAAATCAACCAAAACGGATCACCTTAGGTAAAAAAAAAAGGCCAACAAAAGAAATAATCTTACATTTCTAGTGACCTCCGAGACAGTCAACAATACCTACTTCATCTCACATTTGTTGTATGATAATCTTATCACTGCAAATCATACTCCTTCCTTCTACTTTCAACAAAAGCACATTCTTGTGGAACCACTTTCAGCCATGAAGCCGTGGAAACCAATAACAGAAGGATTGCAACAGGAAACACACACACACACACACACACACACACACACACACACACACACACACACACACACACACACACACACACAGACAGAGTAACTCAAAAGATTCAAATAGCTATCAGTTTACTAATCTAAATCACTATTTAACAGCACAAAATGCATTTCATATAGAATTACATGAACATACTGTAAAGATAAGAGTTTTCTCTATTAAGCAGGGCCCTTAATCACTGTCTTGTTCTCTCTACAGTGTGACACTATTCCAAAGTGTAACACCAATAGGCCTATCGTAATTTACGTTCCATCCTCCCAAACTTTTTAGTCATTTTTAATCTTATCATGTAACCTACAATTACTTCAAGAAATAATCAGACAGTTTTCTACAGCATGTAGTATTCTTTTACAGAGAGAAATATGTACTATCTGTGGATCTTTCTTCTAAATTTTACGAACTGTAAGAAAAGGTAGGCTTTCCTTGCTGGTTACACAAATAAAATCTCAGATAATTTATTGTCTTGAAGAAAACAGTTGACAAACTTGGTTGCAATCTTCAGACAGATCAGAAATTGTCAAAATGTTTCACTGAGGTAACACTTTTGCTTGGTAGGCGAACTGGTAAAATTAGATACTACATTAATTATGAAAATTCTACTGATTTCTATAACAAATGAAAACAAAGATACTGTGATAGAAAACTGTGTCCACTGTAGTAGAGTGGGTGAAAGGAGATCCAACAGATGCAGTAGCCTTGGCACAACTGCTTTGTGTGTCTACATGAATTAATGCCAGAAGTGGTACTCCACTGCCCACCTACATAACATCCTGCTCCATCCCTACTAACTCCCAATACCTTGCCACAGGCCGTATCTATCTGTGAAAGACCCAGGATCACTACATGGCCCATTCAGCCACCCAGCACATCTTAAGTCCACTCCTGTCACAGCCTTATCCCATAACATCAGAGGCAGGGCCACTGTGAAAGAAGCCTTGTCATATACCACCTCTGCTGCAATTATTACAGAGTATTTTATGTGGGTACCACCACCAACCAGGAGTCCATCAGAATGAATGGCCACCACCGAACTGTGGCCAAAAACAGCTGGCCACCAAGTAGCGAAACTTTTTAATGGCAAGCACCAGTTTCTCTGAACTATGTAGATTAAAGACAGCCATGCAACACATTCTTCATTCCCACTAATTCACCTTCATGTTGTGCTGCACCTCATCTCTTCCAGTACCCTTGTGCCACATGCCTAGCCCGTGCACCTACTACCCCTTACCCATCCCCGGCTCCCTCTGAGCCACTAACTGCCCATTCCTCATCCCTCGTGTTTTCTTCCTCTTGTTCTCTCAATCAACCCCATCAGACAACCCCTATCCAAGCCCATCTGCTTAACTGCAACCCCAGAATGAAACAGTAACACAGTGACATCATATACCACAATGATGTCATTTCAAGTGTTTTCCCTCTAATAGTTAACACTGTGGTTAAACCAAAGTCATTGTCAACAAAACCTCTCTGAGATAAACTGTGAAATACAATGGACAACTTGAGAGAGACTGTGCAAATGTAGGTTATTGTGGGCTCCAGTAAAATGTTTGCACTGGGAACTGCAGGAGGAAAACACAATGTCAATGTACTGACTCGTTCTGAAACCAGGCTACAGGAATTAAAATAGACTACTATCAATAAAGATGGTATTACATTAAGGCTGATAACACTGGTCAAGTAGTCAATGCATCACCCTGATGATGACTTTCTCAACAGTGGCCAGAACTTAGGTTTAATAAAAAGACACTGTCACAAACACAGACATGCTTTATTGAAGTTATTTGCTACCAATTTAAGTACAGTACATTGTGGTTATGCAAATAATGTTTGCATTGAGACGTTTCAATAAATAAATTTAGGAATAGGGAATTGAATAGACATTATGGTGCTTCACGGTGTAACAAATAATTAGCCCCCCCTCCCAAAAATCTTCTAATGTTTCCACAATAAAGTCAATTTTATAGTGGCTAACCGATTTAACTTACTTTGTTTGAAAGGTAAACAATTCCCCTCACACTTTGAAATCAAATGTTTTTCCTAAGCGTGCAACAAATTTTCAAAATTATAAGTATTACATTCAGTATGACAATTATTCCTGACCTATTCCAGCAGCTGTAGAGCTTAATGCACACCAAGGTCAACTGATACCGTACTTATAATGAATGCAATTTCCAGAACTGTGTTTCAGTTTGTTTCACCAAACACAGTAAATGTCATCAATCTACTTTTTTATGAAAATCTGCTGTTTCACATCGAGTTGACCATACCTACAATCATGAACATATTTACAGATAGACCAGTCACAAATAATCTAGTCACTGAGATTCTCAAATTTTGCAATCAACAGATTTGCATTCATATGACATATAACCTCAGAATACGACCTTCACCGCAATGTCTGCTACATACTCCAATATCATTTCATATTGAATAAAGTTATTATAGGCCAGTGTACTAACCCAGAACTTACAGAAATCGTAGAAAACTCAAATATTGGAAGACACATAGACACTTCCGCAAAATAAAATCTCCCATAATATTATATGGCCTAGCGCAATTAAGACCAAGAAATTACCAGGTATATATTTAATTTTCTCTCGTGATAACCATTGCTTTTACACAGAAACAACACAGATCCAACGTCTTTTAGATATTTCAAAATATACCAGGGAAGGAACTGATACGTAATAATCAACATACAATTTCAGAGAATCGTGCGCTTTCCACGGAAATTTATCATACACGCAGCTGGATGGAAAATTAGTAACGCCATGTGCTGCTCATAAACAACCAATTGTCAACAAAAAATGTTTATGTAAATACAGAGAGATATAAAAACAAAATTAGACCTACTCCTCGTCTTACATGTACGTAAATATATAATAAAGATATTAAGAAAAAAAGATAAGCAAAACGCAATCCACCAAAAAGAGGTTATGTTACATAGGCGGGAAAGTTGGACATACGTAAAACATAAAAGTCATCTTACTTGATTTTGTGTTGACTGGCTGTGTCCAACGTCCAGCTGGGATGCTTGTGTTTGACTTTGTGAAGGCAACGTAAAATCTGTAAAATCGAATTCAGAACCTTGGGTATCAGCACCGATAAGGTCAGCATCTTCCGTGTCCAAAAATGTTAGCGTTTGCGAACTTGGTCCATACGCGTCAACGCTCATTATGAAAGTATTCTTTTCAAACGTGTATTACACAAACTAAAATACAAAAGTCGCCAAATACACTGGGTACAAGAACAGTAAACGCAACTGAACTACTACTAAACACGACGCACTGACGCCATGTTCTCGACTTCTCGATACTTTTGTTACGTCAGCACTTAGTCATGAGGATAGCCGTAGTAGTCAGAGTAGCCAACAAAAACGTAAAAGCTTGACAACACGAACGATAATTTTGACTGCAAATGAGACTAAAAATTTTTTTAAGCCTAGTCTTCTTTTACGACGATATTTTATTGCACCAGAGGCAGATTACAGTGGACGATTTCAAATGATAAGATTAGAGATAGTACGGTGATGTTGGTGTTGCGTGGTGTCCTTGCTGGAAGCAGTACTCTGATAAATTCACACAGTTAAGTGGTACTGTGGCTTGTGCTCTCACAGAATGGTCAAAATAAATAACCAGCTGACGTTTATTACCATAGTTAATACATAGTCTTCACCAGCTAAAGAAACAAAACCGAGAAGACTAGACCAAGTTTAATACGTAGTATTCTAAGTGTTCTGGAGTGTTTCGTTTCTTATCTGTGTATACGAGGTCACATATTTCGTGTATGGCTAAATTATTCTATATTATATTGAAGACAAGAAGTCGTGGAATACTATTCAATAATAACAGAAAATACTCATATGATACTGTTAGTTATGTTGCCACGGAAACTATACAAACAGGCAAAAAAGTAACAACTCATCAATATTCTTACAGATGACGTACCAGTACGGGCTCAAGCACACCACTTTTATTTTTCTCCTTATTTTCTCCGATTAAGTTAAAACTCATGTCTCGTGTCCAATTTTTATTGGAGATAAATACGTAGATGTAGTGACCGATGCTCACAAAGAATGCGCCGACTTTTCAAAAAGAAACGCTGTAGTTATCGTAGCAGGAGCAAATGCAGCGGCGAAACCCCACCAGAAAAACGCGGGACATAACTATACTATCTGATAGTCACGGGAGGGAGGTAGCAGCAATTATGGGTTGCAGTGAACTGAGTTTCAATGTTATAGGTATCATCAAGCCCGGTGCCCCGCTCAAGGAAGTAGTGAAAGACTGCGAGAGGATTTTAAAGCCTGGTAGTGATTGTGTATTAATTGGAGGTGCGAACGACGTGTATAGGAACAAGAACAAATGTGCAGAGAGTGCTCTCACAGAAGCTTTGCAAAAAACACCTGACGTGAATTACTTCATTGTTAGTATACCTCGCAGACATGATCTCACGAAAAATTCACCTGTTAATCATAGAATAGAATCCATGAACAAAAGTCTTGAAAAGATCTGCAGTGGTTTTGCAAACGCAACATTTATTTGTACAAATAGTACTGTAAGACGTCACTTTACCAGACATGGCCTTCACAGAAACAGGAAGGGCAAAGAAGCAATGACAACTGAAATTCTGAAGGTCATGAAATCATGTACTGATGAGAAAATTTCGCCAACGCATCTACAAAATTCCCTGTTGCCAGAAACTAATGACAGGTCACCTACAGCAGAAGTCGTGGCGCCCGCAGCAGCAGAGACCATGTCAGCTACAGCAGATGTCAGGTCACCTACACCACAAACCAGATCACCTACAGAAGAGTCCAGGACACCTCGAGAAGAAGGCACGTCACCTCCAGCAGAAGCTACCACACTGGCAGCAGTAGTCCCTGCTCCAACTGCAGACCACCCTACACTGGCAGCAGACGATACTACGAAGGCAGCAGAGGATAACACACTGGCAGCTGAGGATCCTGTACTGGCAGCAGATTACCCTGCACCAGGAGGAGAAGATCCTACACCAATAGCTGACTATCCAGCACCAGCAGTAGTAGAAGATCCTCCGCTGGCAGCAGAAGATCCATCCTCATCAGCAGGAGCTGCTAGGGGCGGGAAACCTGGAGAACACAAATAATTTTGGTATTTATTTATCCATATAAATCTCTTTTTCAGTGGATACATCACACGGAAGAGAGTGGACAGAAAATCTTTTTGCCTAGTGGTTTTTCAATAGAAAATATGTATCATTCAAATTTTTATCACAAACTGGAGCCATATAACGAATAGCTACAAATCTGAGGATATGCTGTATATTATAACTAATGTCTATAATTAAAAGTATGAATTACATATTTTCACATATATGATACTCATAAATTGGATAAAAGCAATTTTGTAGTAAGTAAGACATTACAAGTTTTTTAAAGGTATCTGCATTAGAGAGATATTTTATATTTCTAGATAATGTGTTGTACAGGTTTGTTGCTGCATGATGTACCCTTTTTTTTTTTTTTTTGCACAATGTGGTGGAACACGCATCTCATTGTTTGGCTTGGTTGGTACTATTATCAAGGAAAATTTAGTTTTGAGTACAAAGGTTTTCTTTCCTTGGCAAACCTTTTTGGAATACATAACTACTTTCAGTATAAAGTGTGGGGAAAAGGTAAGATTTTTTACTTGCTTGTTTCGTCATTCTTATAATTGCCTTTTGTTTCCTGAAAACTGTTTTGGTCTGGTGTATATTTCCCCAGAAAATGATACTGTACTTCAGTAATGAAAACGCACAAGCAAAGCATAAGGTTGTAACTGCATTAGCACTAGTATTGCTGCAAAGAATTCCTAATGTGTGCTCATTTTTGATACTTCTAAATTTGGGAATGTGATATGAGAACGTCATTTAACATTTTCTTGAACATGAATCAAAAGATTTTTTTCTAACAGTATTAACTTTTTGGTAATTCACACATATTGTTGGTGATGGTGGAATTTTATTCTGTTTTCTATGGAAATTTATGGATACTGTTTTCTATGGATTTACCCCTAATTCACTTCCGGTAAGCCACACATACTTCTTTTGTAATATCTTTAGCAGCAGCGGTAAGATCTTCTTTATAATTCCCTTCAATCAATAGACTGGTGTCATCTGGAAATAGTACTGGCTCTGTATCCATAATATGTAATTGGGAGCCGCTTAGGTATAAAAAATGGACCTAAAATAGAGCCCCATGGAACCTCATGACTTAGTACACATGCTTCTTATAGGTAAACCTGGAGTTTATTTCATTCCATGCTCCTTACTTCTGTTACCTGAGGATGATATTCCAAATGCAATTTAGTCCATTCATTTAGCAAGTCACTTACACAATATTTTTCAAGCTTTCTGTGGACCACAGACCAACCGTTTTTGTTTGCCCTAAGATCAATCCAGTGAATTTTCTGTGATTGTCGACTGAGCTGAAGACATAATTTACTAGGTTGGAAGAACTTGTTTCAATTGAGCGCTGTGCCTTGGAGCCACATTGACATCCAGAAGTATATTGTTTTTGTTGGACAATGTCACTAGTTTTGAAAGGAATACTTTGCGAGTAATATTTGGAAATTCTGACAGTAGTGTCATTGGTCTATAGTTATCCACACAATGCTGATTACCTGTTTTTTTCTTTTACAGTTTTTACTTGCTCTTGGGAAACATTAGTTGATTGTGATGAATTTCAATTATCTAACAAAGGAGGCAGTATGAGTCCTGCTGTTATTTTTACAATATAAATAGGTGCTGTGCTGCAAAACAAGATTGTATATGTCACACCAAAGTACAACTGTTACTTTTTCTATTCTACAGATTTTCATATTTTAAGCTACAATGTCTAAGGTTTGAGAAATTAATCTTTTGACCTTCAGGTTGCAATTACTGATGCCAATATTGAGTTTATGTATATTATGGAACACTGGTCTAGCGATTTTGAATTATGTATTGCTAACATGAATCATTATAATTTTGTTAGTCAGTTCTGTACAAAGGGTGCCCTAAGTGGAGGGGATTATATAATTAGAAATCCAGTGCGGAATATAAAAGCAAGTGTGGAGCAGAAGCATTGAGTAGTGAAAAACATTTTGAAACTGCTGCTGCTCACTTGTATGGGGAACTGTGTAGAGTTATAATTAATTATAGCAGTTTGCAGGTTAAGTAGTTTTGTTATTAAATTAAAGCCTCTGATGGACATTATGTTTACTGAAAAGCCACTGTAGCTGTCTGTGAGGGACTTAAATATAAATCTTGCAAATCAAACTGCATCAAACATTTTGAAACTGCTGCTGCTCAGATGTATGGGTAACTACACTCCTGGAAATGGAAAAAAGAACACATTGACACCGGTGTGTCAGACCCACCATACTTGCTCCGGACACTGCGAGAGGGCTGTACAAGCAATGATCACACACACGGCACAGCGGACACACCAGGAACCGCGACGTTGGCCGTCGAATGCCGCTAGCTGCGCAGCATTTGTGCACCGCCGCCGTCAGTGTCAGCCAGTTTGCCGTGGCATACGGAGCTCCATCGCAGTCTTTAACACTGGTAGCATGCCGCGACAGCGTGGACGTGAACCGTATGTGCAGTTGACGGACTTTGAGCGAGGGCGTATAGTGGGCATGCGGGAGGCCGGGTGGACGTACCGCCGAATTGCTCAACACGTGGGGCGTGAGGTCTCCATAGTACATAGATGTTGTCGCCAGTGGTCGGCGGAAGGTGCACGTGCCCGTCGACCTGGGACTGGACCGCAGCGACGCACAGATGCACGCCAAGACCGTAGGATCCTACGCAGTGCCGTAGGGGACCGCACCGCCACTTCCCAGCAAATTAGGGACACTGTTGCTCCTGGGGTATCGGCGAGGACCATTCGCAACCGTCTCCATGAAGCTGGGCTACGGTCCCGCACACCGTTAGGCCGTCTTCCGCTCACGCCCCAACATCGTCAGCCCGCCTCCAGTGGTGTCGCGACAGGCGTGAATGGAGGGACGAATGGAGACGTGTCGTCTTCAGTGATGAGAGTCGCTTCTGCCTTGGTGCCAATGATGGTCGTATGCGTGTTTGGCGCCGTGCAGGTGAGCGCCACAATCAGGACTGCATACGACCAAGGCACACAGGGCCAACACCCGCCATCATGGTGTGGGGAGCGATCTCCTACACTGGCCGTACACCTCTGCTGATCGTCGAGGGGACACTGAATAGTGCACGGTACATCCAAACCGTCATCGAACCCATCGTTCTACCATTCCTAGACCGGCAAGGGAACTTGCTGTTCCAACAGGACAATGCACGTCCGCATGTATCCAGTGCCACCCAACGTGCTCTAGAAGGTGTAAGTCAACTACCCTGGCCAGCAAGATCTCCGAATCTGTCCCCCATTGAGCATGTTTGGGACTGGATGAAGCGTCGTCTCACGTGGTCTGCATGTCCAGCACGAACGCTGGTCCGACTGAGGCGCCAGGTGGAAATGGCATGGCAAGCCGTTCCACAGGACTACATCCAGCATCTCTACGATCGTCTCCATGGGAAAATAGCAGCCTACATTGCTGCGAAAGGTGGATATACACTGTACTAGTGCCGACATTGTGCATGCTCTGTTGCCTGTGTCTATGTGCCTGTGGTTCTGTCAGTGTGATCATGTGATGTATCTGACCCCAGGAATGTGTCAATAAAGTTCACCCTTCCTAGGACAATGAATTCACGGTGTTCTTATTTCAATTTCCAGGAGTGTATGTAGAGATTATTGGAGTATGCAGGTTAAGCAGTTTTGCTATTAAATTAAAGCCTCTGATGGACATTATGTTTACTGAAAAGCGACTGTAATTATCTGTGGGGACTTAAATATAAATCTTGCAAATAAAACTGCATCAAAAGCGCTAAACGTACTTCACAGCTTAAACATGCTCTCTCTTGTAAATAGCCCCACAAGAACAACAAATGGAATGGAAAATGTTAATGACAAGGTATTTTCAACATGGACACCACAGTGATGATAATTATCAATATCGATTTAGGGATATTTGATCATAATGCTTTTGTCCTTACAATGCAAGCTTCATCTTTAAAAGAAAGAGATATGTAGTTTTCTTACTGAAGAATTTCTCTGGGGAAAAGTTTGGTAGTTTTATAGAGAGTCTAAGCAATGAATCCTGGTTAGAAGAAACTTTTTATTTGTATGTTTAATTACGTTGCTGCCCCAAGTTATGAAACGCCATATCACCTCAAGGTTTTATGGGAAGACAGCTTTGATGGAAATGTTGATGGGGATAACTGTGGCACCATATGGTAACATTGGAAGCTAAACTATTTTCAACATGCTCACTCCTGTTATAGAAATGCATTGAGTGCTTTAATATCTTCAAATCTTATTTTATTATTTCGTTTTGTTTTCGTCAGAAATTGCGAATGTTCTGTGGCGAATTGGATATTTTTCCCATTGAATGCTCTTCCACAAGAGAGGCCAGATACTTGAAAGTGAAAAAAGTTAGGTTTCACAATAACAGAACAGAGTTAACACCTACAATGTGCGTAGATAAGAACATAAATTAATGGAGCAGTTTTCATTAAATAACGTTTTATAAATTAAAAAAGATCTGTTGAAGGAGAAAAATACAGCTGTTTATGACGTTATTTGCTATATAATAAATATTGTTTGCTGTGTGTGTACGTATGTATTTTCGCTAGCAAATAAATGTTGATGTTTTGAAAGGTTGTTGCACTTCTCAACTAATTGCTGTACAAAATTGATCAAGAATATTCGTTATTAAGTTTGATTTGGCCATTAATGAACTTTATCAATATTAGTTCCTCAATTCCGATACTATACTCTTGAGTTTTTGTATTATGGATGGTGTCTCTTGATTTCAGTTTCACCTCTGTATTGGTTTTAGGCAATTTCCGTAACATAATGTAAATATATCCTTAAGTTGGCATGATGTGATGTGACCTGATGGTCCAGTGTGATTCAGACTTAATTCTCTTGTTATGTTCCATCAAAATTCATAACGTCCTTTCATTTGTCACATAGTCAATTATTAAGCCTTACAACTTCAACGAAATATGCTTTTATTAATTTTCACTCTTTCTGTCTAAGAAAATGCTTCTGACGGCTTTTTAAGACTAATTCATACTTGCCATCACATCACGTCACGTCATATCACATCACATCAAAGCATTCTACAAGGTACCTCAAATGGCGGTATTCACACAGGCCATCAGTGGACCAGGCGGTCAAATCACGCCAAGGTTCCTCAGGTACGAAAGTTTTGACAGTGTCATACTCTCTTAACACCGAAAATTAACTTATTTTCTGCATGCTCACTTATTTTTTCGTATTGGGCTTTGTGCTTTCGTTTCTTCTTAATACTCATGTCGTTGTTTTGCTATGTTTTCGTGAAAAATTGGGCAAGAGAGAAATGATTTAAATTTTACAATAGTTGAACAGAGCTGAATATTACACTGCTTGTAAGGTAGTACATAGTGATAATTCATTTTTCATTGAATAACATTT
This sequence comes from Schistocerca gregaria, assembly GCF_023897955.1. Lineage (NCBI taxonomy): Eukaryota > Metazoa > Arthropoda > Insecta > Orthoptera > Acrididae > Schistocerca > Schistocerca gregaria. The sequence goes on along the minus strand of NC_064926.1, from coordinate 165,926,272 downwards.
TGAGTTAAAGAATCACTCTGAGTGAAGGAGAAAAATATCATTTTTATGAAATTATTGCTTACATAATGGCAAAAATATAATGGATAAGGTAAACAGGTTCTACTTATTCCCTTAGAAATATTTTTTATATATTTGTTTGTATGTATTTTTACTAGCAAATAAATGTCGATTTTTGGATATGTTCTTTCACTTCTCAGGACTTTACCACACAAAACTGACCATTAACATACACTAGGAAGTTTGCTTTGGCCATTAATAAATTTTGTCATTATTAGTTCCATATTTCTGATACTATAATCCAACTTTTTGTGTCATGGATGGTGTTTCATAACTGCTCTTTCGTTGTTCAAGACTGAACTTAAGCAAATAGATGTGACATGACGTGATGATGATGTGAGGTGATGTGGCATGGTGTGACTGTCCGTTGACAGTTGGTGTGAATTTGCCTTTAGCCTCCTGAAGCTTTGTTGGTGCTCCAATGTTTTGCCCAGTTCTGACTGTGATAAACTGATGTTGGAGTGTTCATCTTTGGCATATCAGTGTATATGATATCACAAAATCATCTAAATAAATAGATCCATACAATTTCCACGTTTATTTACGGATATAAGCCGATTTCGCAATGTTCCTTTGTGTGAGGTCTAAATTTTATGTCCTAATAATTTACTATTCACTTAGCTTTCTCAAAGTCTTTCGTTAATTGTGTCGATGCTAGTATGTATCATTATGTATTGTGTACTTATGAACATTTGTGAGTAACTGACTACACAATGACTCTTTCCTGGTTTGCAGTTGCCAACACATGAAAAAAAAAGTGCATGCCTAAAAATTAGTAGAAAGAATATACATACGAATCCACGTTGTGGTGTCCACGCATTGCCTCATTTTGCAAGCAGTCAGCTTTGCATCCGTTTCATTGTTCAGCTATTTGCTCTACATGTATATGAATGAAGGGCAACAGAAAAAAAAAATCTCTAAGGTGACCATGGGCAATGCAGCATCTAAATAATAGGGTTATGAGAATTACAAAATGACTGTGAGATTCTGTTTACAAATGAGAAATTCGAAGTGACTGTGGTGTTCTGTTTGCAAACTTCCGTTTCATTGTTCAGCTATTTGCTCTACATGTATATGAATGAAGGGCAACAGAAAAAAAAAATCTCTAAGGTGACCATGGGCAATGCAGCATCTAAATAATAGGGTTATGAGAATTACAAAATGACTGTGAGATTCTGTTTACAAATGAGAAATTCGAAGTGACTGTGGTGTTCTGTTTGCAAACTTCGGATAGAGGTCACAGCAAGATTTTAGATATTCACTCGGAAATCTGCAGCAATAAGGAGGGCAGCAACCAGCATATTATATACCATTTGGATCTATTTTTAAGCGTTTCAGTGACTATCTGCCATACTGAGAAATAAACTAGGTTTTCACAGGCATGAATACCTTTCTTGTGCATTTCCATACCTCTGCACTTACTTGCACATTAGTATTTTCAAACGCCTTAGTTGGAAACACTATTTATGAATCTTTAAATTTGGCGACAAGTGAAATTATTCTTATGAGAGCTGTGCAACTTGTAGCCAAATAGCTTATGGCAAAGGTGACAAAAAAGTGGAATGACGAATGTTGTACATGGGCATGTCATTGGAATTGTTTGGGGATGTCAAACATGCTATTAAGGAATTATATATGTTGGGGATGACATTGTGTTTTAAAATAATTTTTGAATGAGTGAAATTAATTTTGAAATCTTTTTGAGGCATGTTTCTGCCTGGGTACGATAGTCTAACACAAGTATATGAGATGTCATCCCAGCTTGCCTTAAATTAGAAGTAATATTGAAATATCTAGCAACTGGAATCACTGAAATCTTACATACTGCATCCGAAAGAGCACTATTTCGAAATTTTATGGTATCCACAACAGACTGAAGGTACGTTGGAATGTAAGTTTCTTGTCCTAACAATTAAGCTTTGTTTTTACTTTCAGAGTTAGTCAAGATTCTGATAGGTCAGAGGTGCTGTAAATATGTTTGTTTTACTGGACATTGTTATACTGTGCCGAACAGTCATTACTTAATGATGTCGCCAATGCAAACACTGTTATATATAAGCTACGTGATCAAAAGTATCCAGACGCCTGGCTGAAAGTGACTTACAAGTTCGTTGCGCCCTCCATCAGTAATGCTGGAAATCAGTATGGTGTTGGCCCACCCTTAGCCTTGATGACAGCTGCTACTATCGCAGGCATACGTTCCATCAGGTGCTGGAAGGTTTCTTGGGGAATGACAGCCCATTCTCCATTGAGTGCTGCACTGAGGAGAGGTATTGATGTCGGTTAGTGAGGCCTGCTGTGAAGTAGGCGTTCAAAAACAACCCAAATGGGTCCTATAGTATTCAGGTCAGGACTCTGTGCAAGCCAGTCCATTACAGGGATGTTATTGTCTTATAACTACTCCACCACAAACTGTGCATTATGAACAGGTGCTTGACAGTGTTCAAAGATGCATCGCCATCCCCGAATTGTTCTTAAACAGTGGGAAGCAAGAAGGTGCTTAAAACATGAATGTAGGCCTGTGCTGTGATAGTGCCACGCAAAACAACAAGGAGTGAAAGCTCCCTCCATGAGCAATACGACAACACGATAACACCACTGCCTCCGAATTTTACTGTTGGCACCACACACACTGGCAGATGACGTTCACTGGGCATTCGCCATACCTACATCCTGCCATTAGATCGCCACATTGTGTACCATGATTCGTCACTCACTGTGCTCTGTGTGTTTCTGACGCTCCTTACAGTAAGCGAAGCGTCGTTTGGCATTTACTGGCGTGGTGTGTAGCTTATGAGCAGCTGCTTGACCATGAAATCCAAGTTTTCCCACCTCCTGCCTAACTGTCATAGTACATCCAGTGGATCCTGATGCAGTTTGGAATTCCTATGTGATGATGTGTTTAAACGTCTGCATATTACGCGTTATGACCCTCTTCAACTGTCGGCGGTCTTTGTCAGTCAACAGCTGAGGTTAGCCTGTACGCTTTTGTGCTGTGTGTGTCCCTTCACATTTCCACTTCACTATCACGTCAGAAACAGTGGACCTAGAGATGTTTAAGAGGGGGGAAGTCTCGTGTACAGACATGTGACACAAGTGACACCCACTCACCTGACGACATTCGAAGTCCATGAGTTCTGTGGATTGCCCCATTCTGCTTTCTCACGATGTCTAATGACTACAGAGGTCGCTGATATCGAGTACCTGGCAGCAGGTGGCAGCACAATGCACCTAATATGAAAAACGCAGGTTTTTGGGAGGTGTCGAGATACTTTTGATCACACAGTGTACATAAGATTTTAATGAGGATCAAAGTAGTTTTAAATCTCTAAAGTCAAAATGCATTTCTGTTTCATGGTAATATTAAGACTCATAGCTTAAAGCAAAAATTGACATCACTTTACTGAAATAAAAAATTCCTTTACAGTATTGATTGTTCTATGGCAATACGAATCTTAGCAAATTCGCACTCTCAGTTTCAGTACCTTCTAATCCATTTGGTCAATTCAAACGATCGTATGTTATTCTGTTACAAATAAGGACAAACTGCCTGTTGGCTTGTGTCTCGGGTTCTTCAGCCTGACGTTTCGCCAGCAGGAGTGGCTGACATTGTCAAAGTTTCGCCCTGCATTATTGATGGTGGACTGGAACCGAGCTCGCGGCCGCAGACTATATGTACCTGGTGCGCCAGCGTCCAAGCTATCATTTCTGGTGCGGTTCTCCTTTTGGTACCTGCAACGATCGTTCGCTGCAGCATGGAAAGCCAGGATCCGTTTGCCTTGAGGCTTCCTTCTCTCTTATTCAGGCTATTCTCGTGCTTATGTATTTGTATAGCTTCTTTGAATTAGAGGGTGTGATAACTCTTCTGTACAACGAGAACTTCCGTACGGGCGAATTTTATTACATGGTCAGTCTCACACAGCGCATGCTCGCCATGGCCGATATCTCCACCTGTCCCAACCTGCAATGCCGCGTATGTTCTGTCATCCTGGTGTTGATTGATCGTCCAGTCATTCCGACATTGCAGATGGGTCCCTTTCACTCTTTGCCAATCTGAGACATTCTTTGATCTTTTTTGTCGTTTTGTAAATAGTCTTGACCCCGATTCTATCCGTCAGTCTGGGAAATCAAGGCAGAAAGGCCGTACCCGACATTTCTTTTTCTGATTTGCCACTTTGCCGAGTGCTTGACTCTGTTGTACTTCTAATATATCTTGTGGAGTACCCAATGCTCCACAGAACACGTTCCAGGTGTTTCATTTCGCGTCTGAGGTGCTGCAGCTCACATATTTGTCTTGCTCGCGCGACGACCGTATTAATCATGCCACGTTTCTGGCTCGGTGATAGTTTGTGCAGTTATCGGTCCATGTGTATTGGGTTTCGATACACGCTGCGTCCAAGGTTTCCTTCATACCTTGTGACCAGCACATCTAAAAATGGTAATTTTTTGTCCTTTTGTATTGCAACGGTCAATGTTAATGTTGGCATGGAGGCTGTTCAAGTGTCTTAGGAAGGCACTGAGGTGTTCCTTACCATGGCTCCTCACAACGACCTATCTGCACCACACCTTAGGTTTACAAGGTGCCAAGTCCAGCCCTGTGCTTCGAAATGTTCCATGAAGAAGTTGGACACCAGTGGACTACTCATGGCGACGCCTTCCAACTGTTCGTAGAAGTTGCCATTCCAAATGAAATAGCTCGTGCTGAGACACGCATAAAAGAGCTTCGTGCTGTCTTGGGGAAAAAGGAAACCGATGTGCTCCAGAGAGTTACTGAGTGGCACTTTCGAAAATAAAGAAACAATAGCAAAGCTGATCAGGTTGCTGTTTGGTGCAAGTTTTAGTTTCTTCAGCGCTGTCTTTAGTTAAGTAACACAACATAAATAAATAAATAAATAAATAAATAAAATAAAAATAAAAACATGAAGCCAAATTAATGGTCCAATTATGAGATAACGGCAACTGAAAATCACAAAAAATATGTGACAGGCACTTTCTGTCACCAATTTTTGAGGTCGTTCACTAAATAAATATCAGTCATTGCAATATGCCACTTGCAATCTGTATAATTCGCTGCTTCTCTGCTTATAAAAAATCAAGCCAAATTAAAGGCCCAATTACTAGGTAACGGCAGCTGAATATGGCAGGAAATTACAGGTCAGACACTTTCAGTCACTAATTTCAGAGGTCAATAACTAAGAAATAACCATTGCAATACGCCACTTGGAGTATGCATAGTACACTCTATGAGTTGGCTTCCACCTCCACTACTGGAATATTACAAATAAAACTTTATCAGAATAAGGCTTGAATATGTCCCAGATTGGTTGTGGGAGTGGCGCTACAGAGGATGTGGGCTGATGGAATTTTAGAGAATGTAAATTGCTTATCGCGATTTGACAACTGCTCTACGCTACATGGTTGACTAAAACAATCTTGGATTTCTTCTGTGAATGACTGCAGGCTCTGGTGATACTATAAGCAAAAATGTGCATTGTAAATCAGTAATGAAATCACGCTAATGGCGCACTGGCGTCACATCGGAATGTTTCGTCTTCCTCACAAGAAAAGCTGAAAAATAAAACTTTTAACACAATAAATATTGAGAAAAACATATGATGTGGTGGATGAATATAGGGACAATATGTTAGGAAGAAGAAAGACAAATGCGAACGGCCCACAAGTAAGTATGCCTGGAGTCACAAGTATGTATGCATCGAGTCTCTGACATTTATATCGATACATAAAATCTTTATATACATACAAAAGAAACTTTTTAGAAAGGGGAATGACAATGCGTATTGAATGGCTACAAGACAGTATGTTGCTTTATTGTGAGTAGCTGTCCAAGTTATATACATCTGGAAAGAAAAGTTAATATATTTAAACATTTCTTTAACTTGTTCGATGAGATCTATTTCATTAAGTGCACAATTCGTGCATTATGAATTCCTTGGTGCAGGCTTGTCTATTTGCACATATCAACATGATATGAGAGCAACGCAATGTTCTGAGGGTGAGCATTGATTCGAACCACTTGTCAGTCTGCGTATGTGACAGTAGGTAAGTAAGGAGAGTTCGCAGTGTCAACGACGAAGTCGTCGGTAAAGTCATCAATGAGTCATAGGTTTTCCCACCCTCTCCTCTCACCCCTCTGACAAAGACCAATGGCACTATGTATAAAATGACTCTAATGTGGAAGTAGGGTGGTTGTTGTTGTACGAAGTATAAATTGGCGGAAAATTCAGAATAGTGCATTGTCATGCTGAATGACTTGAAATACTAGGACAGGGAATCTGGGGCTTGGAATACTGGTACAACTTTGTTGTGATGTTAGAATACAAGATGGCAGACCTGTATAAAATGATGGTCGATCTGGAGTTCTGGTGCTGTCTTAATATGACATCACAAATCAAGGCTTGGAATACAGGCACAATTTTGCTATAATGTTAGAATACAAAATGGCGATGCAAGATGCCTGACCTGGAGCACTGTGGGAGAAATCCAAGTCTCTGAATACTGGACCAACCTAACTATGATGTCAGAATGCAGAATGGATGAGCTGCAATACTGGCCCATGGCTGGAATAGTGGCCTTGGTTCTGACATGACAATCCTCCTTGGACTTGTGCTATTTGTAACAGTGTGGAATTTCAGCAAACTGGCCCATACTTGAGATACTAGGCTTTCCTGAATACTGGCACTATGACATCTGAGACAGAGAATGAAAGTGTAGAAATGTTTTCCCCAGCTACTATTCACTCATAGGTGTATGGTCAGTGCTTCTCCTAACTCTTTAAGTTTGTGTTTTTCCAATTTATATTTTTAAAATCACGCTGAGAGCGAATGGTTCTTACTCAGAGGAGTATGATTACTTACTGAATACATGTGTACTGCTCCTTCTAACTCCAATTACTCAACTTTGCCCCTCGCACTGGTGGCAGTTCCAAGTACCTTACGCAAAGTGGAGGACAGCGGTGCACCAAACCCCTTGTCCTAAGTTAAACTCCACATGTGATATGCTTAAAACAACAGCTGTGAGTAGGACAGTAACAATCGTCTTTGTTTAAACAAGCAAAGAAATACGAAACTGGAGACAAGTCCCTTTCTGTGATCAAAAATTTTGTGAAAGGAAACATGAAAACACTTGTACTTTAACCCAAGTGACAAGCAAGAGGTAACAGCAGTGCGAATGAGAAGAATGCAGGAACTGATAACCACTGGAGGGTTGCTCCAGCCAAGTCTTCTCAGTAGGGAATGTGCCAGATGGTTAGCATTGAGAAACACAGGAGAGTTGCTCCAGCTTAGCCTATGCAGTAGCGAATGAGAGAGGAATGGACAGCTAGTGAGAACCACCAGTAAGCTATAATCGACACATACATACATTCCGGATGGAAGTTGAATATCAAGAGATGCACCTTCATCCTCCAGACGGCAGACCCTTGAGCACAGGCTCTGAAGCTGAAAAAAAAATTGGGTATGATGCTTGTAAAATTCACCAAAAGATAAACTGTGGTTGGGATGGACTGTGGCTGCTTACCAGCAATAACATAACCAACATCACAGAGCTGTCATATATGCGAACTTACATAGAGAAGCTATGTAACACTGTCAAGGGGAAACCAAATCTGCTTATTCTTATTCACAACTCTAAGTATACCCATCAAAACGTGACAAATATTGACAATGAAAAACAATGACGTCTTACTAGAGGAAGAGCCTTTCCCATGGCATTTGACACAAAAAACTGAACTGCCACTACCAACAGAGTTGGCTGTAGTTGGCAGTTGACAGTTCCAGATGACAGATGTAGCGTGTTGATACTCTCCATAGACTGCAAGTGAGCACAAGTGAGCAGAGTCTTCGCTCATTCATGTAATGAGCAAGTGTGACACCCCGGCGTTCTGGGGGGTATGAATCATGCCGTACAGCAGCGAGCGATCACGGCCAGCTCGTGAAATCAACGAATAACGTATTGAAAGTTGCACTACTAAGGGTTGTGAACGAACAGAGTGAGCCCCCCCCCCCCACCTTTAAGAACAACGTGGTATTTGCTAGGGGCTAATCAATTCATTCAAAAATTCCACATGAACATTCCGTATTTTGCTCATGTTGTAACATCTCGGATCTCGGCAATGCAATTTGCTATGTTGGCTCACATGTTTTCAGTGTCGCGATTCTGTGTTATGTGGATTAACCAAGTTCTTGACAGTTTAAAGCGGAAGGAATACATATAGTTGTTATTCTGTCTCCAGGTAGGGCATAAGATGTACTCCAAAACTGAACAGCAGACAAACGATAACAGTATAGACCTTTGGTTGTGTGAATCAGCTCGATGATACTTCACATAATACATTCTACATTTCTACTTTTACTTCAGACTCGCAGGAAAGGTGTAGTTTTGAAATATGGTAGAAATATCCATCAAAGCATCACGTTAAAGTATTCGCTTTTCTACTGCAGGCCTGAAACCAACACAACGTGGAACATTCCATACACATTTCTGATGGGTAGTGCAATTTTTGAATGGGCAAGCCATTTTTTCGTCTTCGCTGAGAACAGGACAAGGAGGGAGCGCAAACGTGCACGGTGTGGCAATGCTAATGGTGATGAACGCTATCTAACTGTCCTTAAACATATATCCAGCTAGCAAGTTCCACACACTACGTTCGCGAACTTTGAGACTGTGAAATTGATTCTGTCTGACACAGCCCATTTATAGGATCCAGAAGGTATACAGCAGCAGTTGCTTATGAATTTTATATACGATTACAGTTCGGAAATTGTGGCACATTCACACCATCCCTTGTAAAATGATAGTCAATGAAGGTAAGGGTATGTGACGAAACAGCGACGTCTTTCGAGAGTAATAATTTGTTCCCTTCTTATCCATCACTTTTTAACACGACAATCAGCCACCGGTGTTAGACCGCACCGTATTTTAACATGATAAACGGTCATCAGATCACAGCTCACCATGTATTTAACACTGACCAGAAGCCAGAAACGCTAACTTTGTGTTCCATCAAATACTTGACAAGATAATCCAAGAGTAGTTTTACGTTATGTCTATCATAGATTGAATCTCACCATGTTGTTGTTGTGGTCTTCAGTCTAGAGACTGGTTTCATGCAGTTCTCCATGCTACTCTGTCCTGTGAAAGGTTCATCTCCCAGTACCTACTGCAACCTACATACTTCTGAATCTATTCAGTGTTTCCATCTCTTGGTCTCCCTCTACGATTTTAACCCTCTGCACTGCCCTCCAATGCTAAATTTGTGATCATTTGATGCCTCAGAACATGTCGGAGCAACAGGTCTCTTCTTCTTGTCAAGTTGTGCCACAAACTCCACTTCTCCCGAATTCTGTTCAATACCTCCTCATTAGTTATATAATCTACACATCTAATCTTCAGCATTCTTCTGTAGCACCACATTTAGAAAGCTTCTATTGTTTTCCTATCCAAACTATTTATCGTCCATGTTTCACTTCCATACATGGCTACACTCCACACAAATACTTTCAGTGACGACTTCCTGACACTTAAATCTATACTCGATGTTAACAAATTTCTCTTCTTCAGAAACGCTTTCCTTGCCATTGCTAGTCTACATTTTATATCCTCCCTAATTCGACCATCATCAGTTATTTTGCTCCCTAAATAGCAAAACTCCTTTACTACTTTAAGCGTCTCATTTTCTAATCTAATTCCCTCAGCATCATCCGATTTAATTCGACTACATTCCATTATCCTCGTTTCGCTTTTGTTGATGTTAATCTTAAATCCTCCTTTCAAGACAGTGTCCACTCCTTTGAGCTGCTCTTCCAGGTCCTTTGCTGTTTCTGACAGAATTACGATGTCATCGGCGAACCTCAAAGTTTTTAATTCTTCTCCATGGACTTTAATACCTACTCCGAATTTTTCTTTTGTTTTTCTTTATTGCTTGCTCAATATACAGATTGAATAACATCGTGGAGAGGCTACAACCCTGTCTCACTCCCTCCCCAACCATTACTTCCCTTTCATGTCCCTCGACTCTTATAACTGCCATCTGGTTTCTGTACAAATTGTAAATAGCCTTTCGCTCCCTTATTCTACCCCTGCCACCTTCAGAATTTGAAAGAGAGTATTCCAGCCAACATTGTCAAAAGCTTTCTCTAAGTCTACAAATACTAGAAACATAGGTTTGCATTTTGCTTAATCTATTTTCTAAGATAAGTCGTAGGGTAGTATTGCCTCACGTGTTCCAACAGTTCTACAGAATCCAAACTGATCTTCCCTGAGGTCGGTTTCTACCAGTTTTTCCATTCGTCAGTAACGAATTTGTGTAGGTTCTAAGATAAGTCGTAGGGTAGTATTGCCTCACGTGTTCCAACAGTTCTACAGAATCCAAACTGATCTTCCCTGAGGTCGGTTTCTACCAGTTTTTCCATTCGTCAGTAACGAATTTGTGTAGGTATTTTGCAGCCGTGACTTATTAAACTGATAGTTCGGTAATTTTCACATCTGTCAACACCTGCTTTCTTTGGGATTCGAATTATTATATTCTTCTTGAAGTCTGAGGGTATTTCGCCTGTCTCATACATCTTGCTCACCATATGGTAGAGTTTTGTCAGGAATGGCCCTCCCAAGGCTGTCAGTAGTTCTAACGGAATGTTGTCTATTCCTGGGGCCTTGTTTCGACTTAGGTCTTTCAGTGCTCTGTCAAACTCTTGACGCAGTATCAGATCTCCTATTTCATCGTCATTTACATTCTCTTCCATTTGTATAATTTTGCCCTGAAGTACATCACCCTTGTATACACCCTCTATATACTCCTTCGACCTTTCTGCTTTCCCTTCTTTGCTTAGAACTGGGTTTCCATCTGAGCTCTTGATATTCATGCAAGTGGTTCCCTTTTCTCCAAAGGTTTCTTTAATACCTTGTAGGCAGATCTTACCCTTGTGATATGTGCCTCTACATCCTTACATTTGTCCTCTAGCCATGCCTGCTTAGCCATTTTGCACTTCCTGCCAATCTCATTTTTGAGACGTTTGTATTCCTCTTTGCCTGCTTTATTTACTGCATATTTATATTTTCTCTTTTCATAAATTAAATTCAATATCTCTTCTGTTACCCAAGGATTTCTATTAGCCCTCGTCTTTTTACCTACTTGATCCTCTGCTACCTTCAATATTTCGTCTCTCAAAGCTACCCATTTTTCTTCTACTGTATTTCTTTCCCCCATTCCTGCCAATCGTTCCCTAATGCTTTTCCTGAAGCCCTCTATAACCTCTGGTTGTTCCAGTCTTACTATAGCTATCCATATTGCAGAGTACACTTCAAGCAGGTTCACTGCATCTGAATGCTTCAATTTCCTTGACGGATGCATATTTTGTTCCCCCACTGCTCCATATGCATGTGGAACAGCAGGAGGGGTTAGACCATTAGTAGTATGGCAAAGGGGGCATGGCCCCAATCTGAAATGTTGCCAAATTTATTTAAGATGGTGAATTCAAGATGGCGGCCATAGATGTGGCAATGTTGCAGTGATGTAATGGCAGGAAGTTCCAATTTTGGCAGGAAAATAGGTCAACTGGGTTACCTCCACTAACCTAAACCCCTCACCCGTCCCCACCCTCTCCTCTCCCCTCTTCATCTGGAAATTGGCAGGAAAAAGACTCAGTCTGTGCTGGGCTGCTGGATAGGATGGAGATAAGCCTTTTTTTGCAAGCATTGTTTATTTAAACAACTTGAGTTGTCCTAGGCAGTATCTCTATCCAGTGTGTTCACCATGAGGTCCGGAGTCCAACTGACCTATTCAAAACACCGTCACCAGAGGGCACTGTCGCCCGCATCTCGTGGTCATGCAGTAGCGTTCTCACTTCCCACGTCCGGGTTCCCGGGTTCGATTCCCGGCGGGGACAGGGATTTTCTCTGCCTCGTGATGACTGGGTGTTGTGTGATGTCCTTAGGTTAGTTAGGTTTAAGTAGTTCTAAGTTCTAGGGGACTGATGACCTAAGATGTTAAGTCCCATAGTGCTTAGAGCCATTTGAACCATTTTTTTTTTTAGAAGGCACTGTTGTTCTTCATCCCTCTCCCCTCCTATGATGTAATTCAATCTGGCGGTCTGGGAATAATGGTAGGAAAAGGCCTCAGTCTGTGTCTAGCTGCTGGACTGGGAGAATGGACATAATTGTTTACTGTATTGAATAGATGAGATATCTATGCTGGAGGAGGAGGAGGAGTATATTAGCATCTGAGGACTGTGTCGATAGCAATGATATTTGGTGAAGAGAAATATGTTCATAAAATAATGAAGATGGTTCTAAGTTGCACTTCACAACTCATACTGGAAATTGCTTGTGCTGTAACCCTAGATTACTCGATAAAAGTCCATTGAGTCAGTCTACTGAAGCATAAGAGGCAAGATGAGCACCCCAGAATCTCCACACCCCACTGGAAGAGATGTAGCATGCCAGCTTACAGCATGCCCAAGGAGTGTGCTGGCTTACAGTATGGTCACATGGTAGCTGCTAAGTACTTTTTCGCGTAGGAAATACCCGTGGCCTTCCTTCTTCCCACCTCTGTCACATGGATACCCTTTGTCATTGAACAATAATTGCTTCTAGTGTTGTTACATCTGGTGTTGAGGAATACTGTCACATACATAACTTGAAGATATCACAGGAACTAAATGTACCACTGCACAGAGAGAGAGAGAGAGAGAGAGAGAGAGAGAGAGAGAGAGAGAGCTTTGCAGATGATGAGAGAATATTTAAACAATCGAGCGTTTTATTCCGAGGAATACCGCGCCTGCTGCGCTTGAACACGGACTCTAAAAGAAAAACATCACGACACACTTTTGAAACCATCCCAGAGACATTTTGAGCACTTTTTTGCTTTCGTGGGCAATACCCTTGCTCCTGAGCATGACCTGCTTCGTGAGTTACTATATCCAATTGAATATGTTTCTAAGCGCACTTTCAAAAAGATCTATGTACAGTAGTTTGCTTCAGTTTTGCGATGTATACCGCCATACTTGAACATAGACTCTAAAAAGATCGCCACACTCAATGAGACACTCCACACGCTTTTGTGGGAAACAGATCCTGAAACCAATATCAGCTGGAAAATCTGATTTTATACACCAAGCAATGATATTTGAAAGTCAAAATAAATATCTCTGTAACTCTAAACAGGACACTCATTTTTTGAGTTTTAGCTGCTTGTTTGAGGGCAGCGCCAGATAGAGTGGAATATTTCTGAGTCCTACAGCTGCTGTAGACGGTGTGTGGCCTTTCTTTTATATTTGCTGCTAATGGAGTCAAGGGCATTATTTTCCTCACTTCTTGATGCACTTTCTAAGCACGGACGGGAAAATCAGAACAATTCGAAGCACTGTCCTTCAAACGAGATAAACGGCCGGAATTTTCGGTGACTTTTCGGTGTCCTACACCTGCTGGTGTGGAGATGCTCTAAGGCCACAATGGCGCATGAGGGATAGCATCACACTGGAGTCTGATGGTCTGCTTGAAAATGTCTCTGAACACTCGAAGAAACAAGACATCACGTTACTCTCAGACGTCACAGAAATTTCCATAGATAATCTGCTTCTGCCTTGTTCAAGCCAATCTGTAGAGGCTCCTAAGTATTGGGACAGGGCGCAAAGTACCGTTATCCAAGATGGTGCCGATTATACCATCCAAAATGGCGGTGATTACGTCATCCAATATGGTGGATTTTGTTGGGAAGTTTGAATTTTGGCGGGAAAGTTTCACACCCCCCTCCTCTCCTCCAGAAAAATGGCGTGAAGTTCAAATCCCAACAGGATAGTATGTCACACTCCTGTTATCTCAACTAAGCAAAGAAAATTGTGGGAAAAAAGGACTTGTCTTTATTATTTAACCAATTTCAAGCATGTGTGTTCTCCACTGTGTCTGGACTCCAACTGGCTTAATTCACATCAGTGTCACCAGAGGGTGCTCTCCTGACATCAGCTGATGACACAAGTACCGTCACTCAAGACGGCTGCACCTAGTGTGTTCACTGCTAGCTCCATAGGCCAACTGACTTAGTTCATATCGTGCCCACCATTGGGCACTATTGTGAAGTCGCATGGTGACACAACATTGTCTGTTCTCTCTTGCACATGTGTGTTATAACCGGACACACACCATGCCACTGGCCTGCGGGCATCCGACTGCGTACTGCTCAATCACCTACCGATGTTCACAATGATACTCCAAACATGGAGAGGGCATGGTTTAGCTATGATCCTGAAATTGGGGAAACATGCTGTCACATCATTGGCTGGTGCTGAACTTAGTGTAAAATTCTTTCCGCTGTCAAGTCTGTTGCTTAATATTACAGAACACTGAGGGTGTCTTTTCCATTACATCCGCGCATTGGTTACTACATAATGATTGAGTGACATCGCTCGTTTGAGTTGGGGAAGAAGTATTGTGGATGGGTGACAACTTCTGGGGGTTGCTAGCAGCTAAACAGCGATCCCCTACGTGAGTGCAAAATTAGGAATAACTCGAAATGGAACACGGAGCCATCATCTATTCCGTCACTGTGACATATGAGATTAAATTTAGAGGTCATGAATCGCTTTTGGACGGTATATTGGAAACTCTCCTCAACGCTGTCAAACTCTTCTAGTTTCCTTATGTTGTGTTTTATTAAAAATCATCCAGTGTTATGCTATCCACCTTAAGAATATGATTTACACCATGCGATGTCTAGTTTTCTGTGAGAGGTCTTAATGTCAGTTTAGAATCTGACACAGACCTCGAAGTCATGGCAGAAAACGAAATGTTTGGCAATATACAAAAGCGTATTAGAAAACAGTGTTTGGATCAGGACCAGACGGAGCTTCTCATACGATAATTCGCTTAGAGTATAGTGATGAAAGTTTAAAGTGGTCTCTGTGGTGTTTCTATATTTAGTGTGATCGTCTCCACATAGGCAGCTGCGGGTTGAGATGTCGGACTTGGTGAATCGTTGGGAATGCCTGGATGGCTGCACGCTACGCAATTCTGGGCAAGTACTGTCAAATGTCTTTCTTCGCGCTGGAGGCCCACCGTAGCTATACGTCATTGCACCTGTATTGGCGCCTAGGTGACTTGTAAATAGGATGAGCTTTTATAGTTCGTAATTTTTCTATGTTGGGGTGGGTATAGAATAACGAAGATAACATGTTGGGGACCTGTAGTATTTGTATCTAGTTTCGGTATGCACCACATTGCGTGAATTTCCACCAAATGCTCAAAACACGGTCCTGTTGCAGTAACTCAGCTCGATCTGTTTATAAACAGGTTGCAGAAGGTGTTGGATATGTCTTTCTCTGACTTAAATTGGAACTGGCACTTGTGGAAAGCTGTAGAAATGGGTGCGACTGCAAGATGTGATTAAAAGGAGGTTGCAATTTTACTGTATCAGACAGATTCGTGGAAGGTGACTCGTTTAGAGATAAGAGAGTGCATGAAATATGATTGACTTGTGGGTGTGAGCCTATGCAAGTACGTGTTTGAATGGACATAGTTTCTAATATATAGCATAAGACTAGAGTCTGACAAGTTTGTATATATATATATATATATATATATATATATATTGGGCCTCAATCAGCACATCATCTACTATTACTGTCTGTCATCGCCTATAACTCAGCAGAAATATCGAGGAACATCTGATATGGTCTCGAGACAGAATGAGTTTCAAATACTAATGAATTATGTAGTTCCATGCGGTGTGACAGAGTCGTAAACAGCGCATGCATACCACATTCCTTAACCAAATGACTTTCAAAGTTCGTTGGGTTTGTCGCGAGGTTACATCGTTCGCTCGTAAAACACACATTTCTATGATCACCGTCACAGTAATTGTCCGGAAAGCACTACCTCGTTCAGACGTAATGTCGTACCTCGATTCATAACGCGGTTATAGGTTTTAGCATGGATACTTGGGTGCACCTGTAGAACAAAGAGCGCTTGTGAGAGTAACATGCAGTAGTTGTTGGGATCGGGATTTTTTCTTTAACAACTGCTCGATTACGTCTATAACACGGTGGTATGTCTCACAGGAAGAGCGTAAGAGATATGCACACCCATCGTTGATTTTCAGTCTGTATTATTTGGTGTCGTATGCATCCAGTTATTGAGGAGGTAATATTATCCTTAGTATTAGTGCTCAGTGTGTGATATGTTCGCCTTTGAGCATCAGGTTTATAAAGTATATCTGTTTGCGTAAAGGAAATGTCTATGTGCTGTTGTAGGGAGGGTATGGATTTGACTTGGAGTATTGTGATAGCGAAGGGAAGAGAATGTCTAGTGGTAAGGAAGGTACAGGTATTTGCAGAGCCACAGCGGTCAACAGAGTGTATTTCCGATACTTCGCTTATTGCGCGATCGTAAGTTTTAATTGTAAATATAATGACAGAAGATACATGTGAGGGGTTTTCTAGAAGGTGTTCGTGTATGCAAAGTCTGTGATGGTATTGATTTGCGTTCCCATGTTAATGGTAGCAGTCTTCTGAATGCAGAGGCCTGTTGGAGTGTAGGAATGTATCATAGTTAACTTTACCACCTTCTAGACTACTGAATAGCGAACTGATACTTAGTATGTGCTGGGCGGCTTTCGTGATCAAGTGTAACTTTGATAAGATGTGGTGGAGCATTATTCCCTCCCATGTAAATTGTTCAGTCGACTGCTTCTGCTCATTTGGTGTCTTTATTTAGTTGAGGGAATAACGATTGTGGTGTGTTGGACACGCGTCTGCCTATTCTGTAGACGTGGGAAAGACCCAAGTTGGTTTGTAGACAATATTGATCATCTGAAATCTGTTACATCACCGACTTCGGTATTTGAGAGCGCAAATATCAGTTTACTATATTTGTTTCTAGTTAGCCAATGGTTAACAGCACACTGCACCTCGTTAAAGTTTGGTGTTTGTGGAGAAATAATTTAAAGTCTATATCTTATGCATTATGTTGCATTAGCGATAGGGAGGCTACTGCTGTGTGCTTGATATCGAGAAGTACAGCGAAAATTGTATAATATTATGGCGAAAATGTGGTTGTTCTTTTAATCGACGAGTCTGGAGATGTCTGTAGAAATTCGGGCAAGAAAGCGTTTGTGCCATGGGGGTGGGTTTGTGGGGAAAGGGGGGGGGGGGGCGAAACGAGCCTGTCTTTGCACATCAGTTCTGAGAGAGTGGCTTTGGTTTGCTGATGTAAATGGGATGTTTTGGTATGGTGGGGGATATGAATTGCATATTTACTATATCGAGACAGTACCCGATGATTGCTGATATATTGCCTGGTTGGGGATCGGTTTGACGGTCCAATATTCTTGCGAGTATCGTATGTATTTGATGACCTGTAGACAACTTTGCGATGTTTAGTTGTTGGTGCAAAATGATGATCACTGTAAAATAGTTTATTACCACTGAGTGCAGCGTCTGAAGAAAGAAAGCACAGGTTGGGGGTCGGTGCAATTTAGCAATCTTTGCCAAATAATGACAGAAAGACCCAGAAAAAACAATGCTCGATTGATTGTAGTGGGATATAGGAGTGGTGAGAACATTTGCGTACGTTGAGAGCAGGAAGGCTATCACGTTAAGGCTGGGAGCAAGACAGGATTTGGCGATATTTTGGTAAACAGGTTCTGTTAGGGCAAGAATTTTTGCGCATACAAGCTTAGACAACAAGAAAGCGAGAGTTAACTATTTCTGGGGCACTATAAAATTACGGAGAGCTGGACTTGGCTGATATTTTTTTTCACAAATCCAAGTGACGTAAGAATAACGTTAAGAATATTTCAGATGGCGATGTGTCAGTCAAGTTGGGGCAGGTACAAGCAGTTGAACGCGTGTGTCAATATGCTCTGGGCTATTCTGCCTTCAATGGTAAAGAAAAGTGGCGCCTGGAGATGCCTCGAATATGAGACGGGCGTAAACGTGCTCTGGAATGCTATTACAGTATAACGGTGACTGTATATAGGCATGCAACTTTCATCGATGTTCGACGACGCCAGCTCGGAGACTGTAACGGAGCACATGGGACCCAAGCTGCGGCTGCCTCACTTCGTGGTGGTTGTGGCACGTGGCACTAAATGGAGGTCTATGAGTGCTTTGACAGCTGTCGTTGACCATACGTGCGATCGCGTCATCATCGGTGTCTAGCAGATAGGAATTTCTCAGGTGTTATGTATGAATGGGGGTGCCGCCACCTAATGCTTGCGGAAGCTGAGCAGGGGCCTGTGCGCGGTTTGACATCTGACTGATGCATCACTTATCGCTAGCTCCTGTGCACTCTACTGGACAGTGGGCAGTGGCCTTTGCTTGTGCGCGTTGATTGCATTATTTTGTGAGTGGCTCTGTAGGCCGTGCTAGGTGCTATTTGGACAGTTTATGAATACTGAGCGTATTTACACATCAGTATGAAGAATTATTTAGGAGCAGTTTGCTATTGGGGTCTGGAGCTCATGGTTAACCCACTAGGTGGCACCATCTTAGATTATGGTACGTGCGTCATCACCTGACGTCACTAAAGCGTCCTCTAGTGGCATTGATAGGAACTAAGTCAGTTGGGCTATGGACTCAGTGGCGAATACACTTGGTGTTGGTGCTGCCTCTAATTGTTTAAATAAAGACTGGTGTATGATTTCGACAGTTGACGATTAGCAAGCAGAGTGTTTTAGATGGATATTTATTTTGACAATTTAGGAGTTGTTTGGCTATCTGGACGTAAATGTATTGTATTATTTATGAGTGGTTCGCATATTTGCATGTTGTGCAATGTGTTATTTTTGACAGTTTAGAATTAGCAAGAGTGTGTGTAGCGCCTAATACATGAGTTATGTAGGAGTAGTTGCAGGTCTGTATGCTGTGGGGCATGTCAGAGCGTGTGTTCTGTGATACATATACTCCGTCCCTAAATAAATTGCTCTCAGATAAATAAAGTACACTACTTCCTCTCTCCATCAGCCTAGTGGAGGGGAAGAGACCAAACAGCGAGGTTATCGGTCTCATAGGAGTAGGGAAGGTTGGGGAAGGAAGTCGGCCGTGCCGTTTCAAAGGAACCATCCTGGCATTTGCCTGGAGCGATTTAGGGAAATCACAGAAAACCTAAATCAGGATGGCAGGACGCGGGGTTGAACCGTCGTCCTTCCGAATGCGAATCCAGTGTGCTAACCACTGCGCCACCTCGCTCGGTCTGAGTCCTTTTACCAGCAACCACTAGGAAGATGTTGCGCCCTTGAGGCTTGGGTTAGTGGCGGTCAGCTTTGTTTGCAACAGTTTTCTTAGTTTGGTAGTGAAAGCTCAAGTGACCTTTCTTTACTGCCAGAATTCAAACTCGGCCCCAGTTCCTAGGAAGAGGTGACTGTCTGGACCTTGAAAAGTAGTTGAGACTAGGTAGTTGAAAGTATAGTGAACACCTTTTCCTACCTATATGAAGACGAATAACTTGACTAATGTAGTAGCCAATAGGAGTGCATCATTCTAGGGGTGGGGGTGCTAGGTCATGAATGACACCTCGCTGATAGTGGGAAAATGTGGAACTTCTCATTTGATCATTGAATATTGAAATTGCAACTTGAATTATTGAATACAATTGGAACTGAAATGGAATTAAGTACTTAGGTAATTGATAGGTTAGATGGGCGATGTGGGTGTTACTTTAGTTAGCATATTTACAGAAAACTATGTCCGCTGCATGTATGGAGGTTGTGGCCGAGGGTGTGTGACATAAATGGTTGGATGCCTGCAGACCGGTGGTGCAGGGCGTGTGCGGTTATAACACGCGTGCGCAAGAGAGAGGAGACGATCTTGTGTAGTCATGTGACTTCATGGTAGCGCCCTCTGGTGGGCATGGTATGAACTAAGTCAGATGGGCTATGGAGCTCGCAATGAACACAGTGGGTGTGTTCATCTTGAATACCGGTACTTGCATCATGATCTGGCGTCAGGAGTGTGCCCTCTGGTGGTACCGATATGAACTAAGCCAGTTGGAGTCCAGACCCAGTGGAGAACACACATGCTTGAAATTGGTTAAATAATAAAGACAAGTCCTTTTTTCCTGCGATTTTCTTTGCTTAATAGAGATAACTGGGGTGTGGTGCATTATCGTGTTGGAATTTGAACTTCGCGTCATTTTTCTGGGGGAGGGGGTCGTGAAACTTTCCCGCCAAAATTCAAGCTTCCCGACAATATCCGCCATCTTGGATGACGTAATCGCCACCATCTTGGACAATGGTACATAGCGCCAGAATCTGCCTGGTCTCAATACTCTCCTACACCCCACATAAAGGATGTCTTGTGAATGGAGCATTCTGATTGTTTCTTACTGAATTTACCCACCAAACTACTGCTGCTGCAGGTGTGGGAGCACTGTCTGCCATTTTCTGCAGATGAGACTTTAAGTGGAAAAGCTGTTTTGTACAGTTCATAAAGAAAAATCACACAGCGGTCATAGGCCACTGACAGTTAAGCCCCACAAAAGTGGTCTACAGACCATGAAATACGGAAATACGCTTCCTCAGTTACACTACTCTGCAACTGTCAAGGATAGCTTGAATATTTCAGCAGGAAACCGATCTTTGACCAGGCTATGTCACCCCATATCGATGAGGTAAACACACAGTTCATATCCTGCACTGTACAAAACCATCACTTCTGCACCCTGTAAATAGCTATCGACCACCGGACCATGGAGACAGTCAGATTTCAAAAAAAAGATAAGCACATGCACCATATACAGTCTTCGCAGCACTAGATATTTCCTGCAAGGTCGGTCGGTCATCCAGCGCGGCCAATGGTCACAAGCCAACTGACCTAGCACACCCGCTGGTCTTACATGCGACCAGAGTACCCTCAGTGGACCGCCGTCACTTTCTGAACTGTTGCACAAAGGCTTGGCTGGTTTCCCTCGGCACACAGGCGTTACTGTTTCTGGCCTTGACCTGCTTATTTGCTTTCTTACTGCCATGATTTCCTCCGCCATCTCCGTACTCTGAGATTATAAGAACACATGTATTTTCACCGGGTTTGCTAGAATATCATAAACATTTACACAGTAGTTCTCGATATCAGGAATGTAACAGTACTGCTCGCATAGCAGTATAGCTTGCACACCATAATTCCGAAGACAAGGAGTGGAAATTGTATGTCTAGTAACCCAAAACTTTAGCGAGCTACAGCTTGGTGGATGATGATGAGGTCCCTTACTCTGAGGAGTGTAGGGGACGATGCGGGAGACCTGTTGTACTAGGCAAGGTCTTAGTGGAGGGGGTTTGCCATTGCCTTCCTATGACCATAATTTGGATGAATGATGATGATGAAGACGACACAACAACACCCAGTCATCTCGAGGCAGGAAAAACGTTTTAGAGTGATTTCTGAGTGAAAGTGTCATGTGGCGGCAATAAACGTGAAGTTCCTCACAAACAACTGTAATTAAATTGCGTGCCTATGAAGTATCGTCTTAGCTGTGCTACTGGTTTTGTGATTTCGTGTCATAAAGATCACTGTATGTAGTAATCGACGGGAAGTCTCAAGTAATACAGAATATCTGGCGTTTGCAAGGAGTGTTATAGGCGCTCCTCTGTTCCCGAGCTAATAAAATATTTAGGAGATAATCCGAGTAGTCCTCTTAGGCTGTTTGCAGATAATACTATGATTTAACGTCTTATAAAGTTATCAAAGATTAAAACAAATTAGAAAACGACTTAGACAAGATATCAGTATCGTAAGAAAAGAGGCAATTGACTCTAAATAATGAACAGTCTGAAGTCATCCACATGAGTACTGAAAAGAATCCACTAAATTCGCTTTACAGGATGAAACACAAGATTCTAAAGGGTGTAAATTCAACTAAGTGCCTAGGGATTACAATTACAAACAATTTAAAATGCAACTATCACATGGATAACATTGTGTGGAAAGCAAACCAAAGAATGCGATTTATTGGTAGTGAAAGGTATGTGCTAAGGTCTTATCAGGGTAGATTCAGAAAATAAAGTTGATAGTTGCCATCCACAAGGTGGAATACTCATATCTTTGAGTAGGAGGATCTTTGATGGTTAAGAGAGCCAGGCGCGCACAGTAAAAACTCAGTAGTCGCAGTCACAGCTAGGTGCCCGGAGGAAGCAGATGTATGGTGACAGCTTGAAGGCAGGATTTGGGCTAGGCAGTTTTAAGGTTGTACACTGAGCAAACTTTAGCACGTTAACAGGAGAAGCTATAAAATGATTTCAATATGGTTTTTGTTATATAATGTTCAGAGTTAGGATTTGTATGTCCAAATTTTGACGTAGTAAGCCTTTGGTAACATTTTTTGTAAGAGTGATTCACAGTACAGAAATATTGGAAATGGTGGTTTTTGTATATGACTTAAATTTTTAATAATATGTATATATTGAGATCAACATTGTGTGTCAACCTAACAGCCTGAATCATAATCCACGTCATGAAAAGTTTAACTGAAAAGTTGCAAAAAAATTCTGCTGCTCTTTCTGAGCACATATAGGCCTTAGAATCATGTACCGAATCCCTAACATCTGACGTCACTCAACTTAAAACAAAGGTCAGTGAAGAGGGTGAGCAATTCCACTCACCATTAGAAAACATAACGAAAAGAGTAACCACTTTGGAAACTCATGCAGAAAATGAATTAGATCAGAGAACTCCTGCTCCCTTTTCAGAGACAACTGGATACCAAGCTCTGGCTAAATTTAAGAGTAAACGAATCACTATTAATGAACAACAAAAACGAGAACGCAACTCAATTCATAGTAAACTTTCCGATATACAGCAACAATTGCAGGACAACAGTGCGCCTCGTAATTTTGTCCCAGAACAGCAGGAAAATCCGTTTGCATACCAGCAGCAACAGTCCCCATTCTTATCTTCACAGGCTCCATTTGCACAAGATTACCCTGTACAAAGTAGTACCTTCCCAGGCAATTTCCTTTGCCCCATGAAGCTCCTTCTTTTCCACAGCAGGACAATGTAGATTACAAACACTTCCTGTCAATCAAGAAAAGTAAAACGTTCTGGAATAACCCAAGTGATTTACATCCTCTTGCTTGGATTCAGCAGTTCACATTCGCTTTTCCTCCAAACTTGCCAGTGGCACATCAATTAGAACTTGTCTGCAGTTTCTTGGAGGGCGAACCTGCAACACGAATGAGATACATTGCACGGCAATGTTTATCTTTACAGTTATTCCAACAACAATTTCTTGATGCTTTCTGGAATCCCACCTCACTGTGTGCTGTGAAAGATCTGTTGCTGAATTTGACACCTTTTTATAACTGACAGTTTGGCACTTTGACACAATATTTTGACCACATGGTTCAACTGCATCAATGTTTAACTGAACCTTACAGCCCTTCTGATCTCATTCAGCTTTGTATTTCAAAATTACGTAGATCATTGAGAGTTCTGTTGCTGACAGGGAGTCGCACAGAAAACTTGAATACTTTTTGTGGCGTTTTACAGCTTCTTGAACTGGATGAAACACACAATACATTATCTAGTCAACACTCTTTCCCGAAAACACATAATAATGGTGACAACCGTTTCTGTAATAACAACAGGCAGTTTCCGAATAATAGACCTCAATAAGGAAATGCAAGATGCTTTCTTCCACAACCCCGGTATCAGCAGAATGTTGTGAATGCCTACACATCCCCTTCCATCAATGTCGTTCCGCAATGGTCAATATGGCAATACCCCACAAAATAATAGGCGGTACAGTAACAACCAGAGAAACTGGGAGGCTCAGTGGAATAATTCCAACACTTCTTTTGTACAAAGAAACGACATGTGGCACCAGAACCGCCATCAACCATATGGAACCAATCATTACTACCAATAATGACAAACCTTTGATTGCCCACCCACTCATCAATACAGCCAACAGAATTTTTCAATTCGTAATGATAATTATCCAAGTCATAACCAAAGACAAACCAATGACAGTTGACAGAATTATGGCAATGACAAACGAGTACCATTCCAGCAACCTGATTCCCATTTCCACCTCAGACATGATTTCAATAATTCATCAGGTAGAGCAGTAGAGTTAGTAGAAGTTCGTCCACCAAATCCACAAAACAATGGAGATCATCAGTGTGAGACAGAACACCAACAATAGCGACTAACTACAACACTCTCGCTGCAGTGCGAGTGGAGCCATGATTCTTCTGAACATTTTACATCACATGTTATCCATTGTGACGATGCACGAGAGCACTTTCTGCTGGAAAAAATGAGCTACAACCAATTGTTCATCATCCCTCATTAATATTTCGATAGGCACAAACAAATTATCTGCAGTACTTGATTCGGGTTCTCCCATTTCTGTCATTAGTGAGCCGGCCGCGGTGGCCGAGAGGTTCTAGGCGCTTCAATTCGGAACCGCGCGACTACTATGGTCGCAGGTTCGAATCCTGCCTCTAGCATGGATGTGTGTGATGTCCTTAGGTTAGTTAGGTTTAAGTAGTTCTAAGTTCTAGGGGACTGATGTTAAGTTCTATAGTGCTCAGAGCCATTTGTTATTAGTGAAGCCACTTTTCTACCATTCCAACACTTCCGCTTTAGCATACTAACGTCAATGGTGCTGTTCCTGGCAGCTATTAAACAGCAATGTTATCTGCAATTTCAAGTCAATACACATTTTTTACATGCAACATTATTAATAGTTCCGATTCACACTACAGACGTCATTCTGGGGATCGATGTTTTGAACAAATATAAAGCAATTCTAGATTTTGAAGATCATTGGAATCGTCACTGTGATAATGGAGTTTGTCAAAAGAAGAACAAGACCTTAACGAAATTAATTTCATTCAATCTCAGCTCCCGTCAGACGTAACACTGACGTCATTTCCGTTCTTTCCCCAAACACCGACAATGACGATACGACACCAGACATTAGTGACATTATTCAGGATGAAATCAAGGTAGTTGATTCAGTTTCAGTTCAAGAAAAGGAAGATATACATGCCATTTTAACTGAGTTTTCCCATGTTGTTTACACAGCTCCTGGCCCAATCAAAGATTTTTATATAAATTTCAAGTAAAACCCCATACCCCTTTTGCTGTTCCACCTTATCCAATACCATTAGTTCGCTGTGACAAAGTCCAACAGGAAATCCGATCTATGTTAGCTCACAATGTTACTGAACCTGCTACCAGTCATTACAATTCCCAATACATGTTGTGCCTAAACGGGATGGTTCAATTTATCTTGTTTTGTATTCAAGACAGATCAGTACAATCATCATACCAGAGATGGATAGGCCACAGTTCCATTGGCTCACTTAGTGACATACTCTTCAGACTCACAAAATTTCCCCCATTTTTATCTCCAGTTACCATGCTTCATCGAATTCCACAGAAAGGTTAATGAAGGTTCAAAAAATGGCTTTGAGCACTATGGGACTTAACATCTATGGTCATCAGTCCCCTAGAACTTAGAACTACTTAAACCTAACTAACCTAAGGACATCACACAACATGGTTAATGAAGGGATTGGTGAAATTATTTAAGATCTTTTGTCATGCAAAACACAATGATTGGGACAAATACCTTCAGATGTTTCAAGATGTAATAAATTCATTACCAAATACTTCCACATAGTTGTCTCCACATCTTGTTTTAAAGAATCAACATCCGCCTGACTTGTAAAGAATTAACATACGCCTAACAAGATTAAAGAGATCATATGTTTCCCGCAGTCTCATTGCCTACGGCATCATGAGATTATTCAAATTGCATTACAAAATATTAAGCGAGCTGCTGACCAACGACTGCACCAACTGAAGTCACCAAAGAGGAATATTTCTTTTCAAGTAGGAGACAATGTTCTGGTCCGCTCCCACAGGTAATCCCATTAAGCCTGCCATCTATGTCAAAAATTCCTTCTGTTATATAATGGTCCATACCGAGTAGTCCATATAGCACATCCTAATGCACTTGAAATCCAGACCTTACGTACAAAAAAATCACAAAGTGTACATCATATCACAACCTGCAAACATTTCATGGAATAGACAGTACTGTTTTCTTTGGGAACATTTTGGGTTTCACTACTTCGGCTTATTACAGTAAATACCAGCTACGTATGTCCAGTTATTTTATTTATATTATTTCTCTCTGTTCCAGGTATTGCTTTTGTGGTTGTTTAGTGCCTCTGTGGTGGTAGCTTGGAACCCTCATTAGGGCCTGTGTCGCACAAATTCCTGTCACAGCTGGAGGTAGGCCACCGATTATATCTCTAACAATGGATACAACACGCAACACTGGCGGGACAGACCTTTTTCATGTTGTTAGGTCTGTGCCATATGAATTCCGCTCACAGCAGGCGGTTGGCCATCCAGGTGTATTTCCACTCGTAGCCCCAACAAGCAACATCAGAATTTATTTGCATGTCGTTAGGCCTGTGTTGTGTGCATTTCGTTTCCAGCATGCAAACATTCAGAATATTTCCCCATGTAAAAGCTCCAACACCACCTGTGTTCTGTTCTGGCTTATGACAAAGACATGAGTTAGGAGACATCTTTCTCTGGAGACAGCTTAGTAGTGTTACCTGGTTTCTTTCCTGAGCCTTATAGGTTTCCTACTTATTGTAATAACCTGGGATTATTTCAGTATATTGCTGATGAATTACATTACTGTTTTCTGTGAAACTCTTTTCATGCTGGCGTTTGAAGTTAACATTACAGTTGAGAATTTCGGTCATGAAATTGATGTTGATACTTTCTACATGATACCATTGCTCCTATTTTTTGTTGGTTGATCACCTCTGTTACTTTGCGATGCCTACATTAAACTATATATTTATATTGTATAATGATACTAACTGTAACATGATTTTGTCGTAACAAAGGCCGCTTTGTATGTTGATGTTAAGCTAGTTGTACCAATTTTCCTTAAGTTTACTTAGGATTTTCGTACTAAAGAATATAGTATGAGTATTTACAATGAATATAAGAAGATGAGACGTGGTTCATGCTACGAAAATGTTTGAAATGGCAATTTTTGTATATGACTTGTACTGAATATGAAAATGAGTAGTAAAGTAAAGTTACCCACCAAATGAAAGAACGTAAAGAAAATGATGCCTCTATGCAATCTACATGTCAAATTCATGGTTTGAAATCCATTTTGGTATAACTAAAGTTATCAGAACAAAGTTACTTCAAATAACTAATTTAATGCCATTGCACAACTGGCATTATTCAAAACAAGATATAATTTCATTCTTTCATTTAATGCCATTCCACAAACGCAGAAACAAGTTCGCAGATGCAGTCAGATGCAGATTTGTTGAATAATTATTTTGGAACAATTTTATCTGTCATACTTTCACTAATTAAAAAGGAAACAATTTTGCGTTAGGTACTTTCACTTTCCACCCCCATGAACCATGGACCTTGGCGTTGGTTGAGAGGCTTGTGTGCCTCAGCAATACAGATAGCCATACCGTAGGTGCAACCAAAATGGAGGGGTATCTGTTGATAGGCCAGATATATGTGTGGTTTTGAAGAGGGGTAGCAGCCTTTTCAGTGGTTGCAGGAGCAACAGTCTGGATGATTTACTGATCTGGCCTTGTAACACTAACCAAAACGGCCATGCTGTGCTGGTACTGCGAACAGCTGAAAGCAAGGGAAAACTACAGCTGTAATTTTTCCCGAGGGCATGCAGCTTTGATAGAGTAGCATGGAGAGCTGCATCAAACCAGTCTCTGAACTGATGACCATAACAACAACAACAACTTTCAATTTTAAAGATAATTTTGGTCATGATACTTTCAGTCGAACAGTTAGAAAATGTAACAGGTCTACTAATGAGTCAACTTACACTATGTTTTTCCGCCGTCTTCTGGAGTACTGCTGTCAGTTGTGGGATCCAGAACAGGTAGAACAGATCGAAAAAGTTTAAAGAAACCAGTCGTTTTGTATTTTCGCGAAATAGGAGAGACTACCACGGACATGATAGGCGAATTGGGGTGCCTGTCATCAAACCAAAGGCATTTTTCGTTGTGCCAGGATTTTCTCATGAAATTTCAGTCGCCAACTTTCTCCTCATGGTGTGAAACTACTTTGTTGGCGCCCACTTACTTAGGGAGGAATGTTCACCATAGCAAAATAAGCGAAATTAGAGCTCGCAAGGATAGGTAAAAGCTTTTGTGTTTCCTGCATGCTGTTCAAGAGGGGAATGGTAGAGATATAGCTTGAAGGTGATTCTATGAACACTGTGCCAGGAATCATGTGTATGTAGATGATTTACAAGCAGTCGAGATGGTTTATGTCCTGCATTTAAAACTTCTTCAAATGTGAATCTGAAAGCGATACTTCTATTTTTGACAGCTTGAAGACTCAAGAACGAACTGCAGAAGTGTATGTCAGCATGAGAACTGTACAGAGAACACTAAACAAAAGTGTTGGAGCTGTAGAAACCTGAGGATAATTTGATTTCGTGTCACCTGAAAATCACCTAAATTGTAAGAAACCTGTAACACAAATAGATGATTTTGACAATGATGTTTTAAAGCACTCTGTCTTTGATATGTATATAAGAAGGGAATACCCAACATTACAAAAACTTGTTACAATTATGCCCCAGCAAATTGGCTTCAAAGGTAGCGCTTTGTCAATGTAAAGAATTTTAAAAAAACATTGCTTTTCAACGTGTTAAGAACAGAGTTTTTAATTGAAAGAAGTGACATAGAAGCTACACGAAGCACATCTGTTATAAAGATGCACGATACAAGAGGAGGAGGTAGGTCTACAGTGTATTACCTTGATTCATTCCATGAATACCTGTTAGAGAATGAGTGATGGTACTTTCGGTTTTATAGTTCCCTTAGGAAAAAGGTTCTTGGATACTTATTCAACATGCTGGCTCTTCTTCTGATTTGGTTCCTAGGAGTAAACTTGTATTTAGGTGTAAGAAAACCAGCAGTGACCACCATTCGGAAATGAAAGTTGTCACTTTCAAGAAGTGATTAACTGAACAATTATTGCCATGCCTGGCTTCGAAGTCGGTCATTGTAATTACCGTGCCACTTATCATTCAGCTGTTACAGAGAAATGACCAAGTACAACCACCAAGAAAGGGGGTATTGTGCTCTGGCTGAAAAATAAAGATATTCCCAGACAATATAAGCCAGACTCGTGCTGAACTCCTGCTGCTCGTTAATTTATAAAAGTCACGTGACAGAATGTACAAATTTGAATTCTTGCATGTGAATGTGGTCACACAGTTTTGTGTTTACCCACATATTACTGTCAGAATATCCGATAGAATTAATTTGCGCACAATTACAAGCTATGTGGGGCAAAAACAAAACACTCAAGGTAACAGAGATTGAAAGGCTTGTGCATGAAGCCATAGACAGCATCCCCCTTCAGTGTGGGCACATTGTGTATGTCACACTGAAACGATTCAAAAATAAGATTTCCACAAAGAAGTGAAGATGAATAAAATCCTTGAACGCTTCATACAATCAGGTGGTCGGACATGGACTCAGATAGCAGATGATATTACGAGATGAAGTAAAGTAATGATCTTTCTTGGTTTTATACACTCATGTTTTAAAAATGTTTTGTCAGCATATCAATTTCTTACACTGTATATGAGAGCTTCATAGCCTTTATCTATTAGGAAATGAGGTCTGTAAATTATTCAGCCTATAATGTTCAACACATTGCCCATGGAGAAGTTAAGCTTTTCCCAGCTTGCAATATGCTTGCGAGAATGCGACTGGATAAATTCGTCAAAAATTCCAGAATATCGACAAATAAACCCTTGTCATTTTCATGGCACGAATTGGGAAATGTCTTAAAATGAAAGGGACGCTTATGTGTCGAGATATCGGTGGTTTAGGCGTTATTAGTAAGAATTCCGTCAATTTGTTCATACAAGATGGTTAAGTGTTAGCTTGTTCAGTGCATCATAAATGCGTTCTCCCCCTATAATGTCGAAAGAATTAGTTTGAATTCATAATGCCTGTTGACACTGAAAAATATGATAACATATTGAAAATTTTTACTATAGTCTTTAGCACATATAGTGACAGTAGGGGAACACACCCAGATACATGCAGTATATACATTTAAAAAAGTGTATGCAGTAGAAGCAGTTGTTGAACAAAAATAATGATTTCGGTTTGAGTTTGAAGTTCATTTTGATATGTATTAAGTTTTTACTTATAATACAGTTCAAATCGCAATAAATGGCAATTGTTGCAACTGTTTTCGATTATCCAGTCATTAGACAATCGTCGTTTTGAGAAAAATTGTTCTTAACGTCTTTTACAAAGCTGTATCAGCTGCTCTCTCCTTCCAACGCCACACAGACAATTGCTGTGGAGCACTGGACACAACCTCAAGATTCACAAGTGAAATTTCTCTCATCTAGGAGAATGATCTAAATCAGTTTTAAAATGTATGATTTTACTCATAGATTGGAATACGTTGAACCAAAGGCAAATGAACGCGATTGTTGTCCACAACAATACAGTTCGACAATAGGGATAAACGTGTAATTGTTTAAATATCCTTGCGTCTTGTGCAAAGTTCTCTTTTTCTCTTCATCTCTCCCACTGGTACATTTAGTTCTTCTGATATCTTCAAGTTATGTACATAACAATATTCTGCAACACCAGATAAAGCAGTTCGTGATCAATGACAAAGGGTATCCATGCACCAGGGATGGCAAGGAGGGAGGCCACAGATAAAGGCCACAGATATTTCCAACATGACAGGAAGTGCTTAGTGGCTACTGCGTGACCATGCCATAAGCCGGGAAGGAGGAAGGCTGCAGGTAAAGGCCACAGGTATTTCCAACGCAACAGGAAGTGCTTAGCGGCTACTGCATGAGCATGCCGTTAGCCAGTGCACTCCTTGGCTATGCTGTATGCAGGCGCATTATCTGTCTTCCAGCGGGCTGCGGAGACTGTGGGATGCACGTCTTGCTCCTGTGCTTCAGAAGACTAACTGTCTGGACTTTTATCAAATGATCTACAGCTACAGCGTACACATTTATCAGCATGAGCTGTGAACCATAACTTAGCCCCATCTTCATTATTTCATGAAGCATATTCATCTTTACCAAATATCTTTGCTATTGATATAGTCCTCAGATGCTGTAGGTATAGTCCTCCTTCTACAGCACAATCATCTCGTCCATCCTCCCAGTCGAGCAGTTAGACACTGACCTTTTCCCGCCATTTTTCCCGAGACCACCATCTTGGATTACATCATAGGGAGGGGAGAGGGGGGGACGAGAGCGGCCTCTAGCGATGGTGTTGTGAACTAGGTATGTTGGACTCCAGACCTCATGGTGAACACACAAATTGTTTAAATACACAATGCAAGAAAATAATGGCTTATATCCCTCCTATCTGGAAGCCCAGCACTGACTGAGTCCTTTTCCCACCAGTTCCCAAACTGGGGAGGGGAGGGCAGGGGGGAGGGCAGGGGCGTGGAGTGGGTTAGGTTAATGAAGATAGCCCAGTTGACCGATTTTCCCTCCAAAATTTGAACCTCTTGCCACGACGTAACTTCAACGTTGCGACGTCTATGGCCGCCATATTGAATAAATTTGGCAACAATGTACAGTGGAGCCATTCCCCCTTTGCCTTAATACTACCATTCCTGTCTGTCTCTCTCTCTCTTTCAATGTGTATATCGAGAAAATCAAGAGATGCACATTCCTCCTCCTTATGGTGGGCTGTTCCCTTCGTTTGAACGATATTGCTACATGAGAAACAGTCACCACACCACAGTACATCATGTATTTAACACCAACTCGAAGTCAGGAATGCTAACTCTGTGTTGCAACAAATACTTGACAACGTAATCAAAGAGCACAGATATTCGCTCCATAGGGATCGATACTGCAGAGCATAAGTTGAACAGGTTCATCACAAATGAACGCATATAGTTACTTGACAGAGGCACACTTTCGTTGTCCAGATGCTACATATGCAGGTAGAATAACAAAATGGGCTGACTAGCAACGAGAAGCCAAGACTTTGATTATTGGTACTGGCTCTGTGACGTCACAACCCAGCTCAGACCTGTCAGGCTATAAATAACAGTGTACAGTTCTGACATATTGGCCAAGACTTGAGATTCTGGCACAGGTTCTATGACGTCAGAATCCATGTTCTGGAGCACTGGCACTCTACAGGGAAATGTGCTATAATAGTTCAAATGACAACATAATTGAAGAGCAGTTAAAATAGGTCCTCTACACGCAGCATCTAGACAACTCTCCATATAGTAGCGTACAAGTCACACAGGTTCACCACCACTGAACAAATAAACTTACCTGTCAGAAGCACTTACGCGTTCTCCCATTGTTCCATACACAAGTGGAATAGAAAAACGGACAGATGAGCTGTGATATAAGACATTCTCCACAATGTGTTGTATGCAGGTTTACTTCCTATCAAGAAAATATTGGAGCAAGACAGCATCAAAGTCTTTAACACCACATACAATACACACCAGGAACCACACCTCTCATTTCTGATGTATTGTAAGAGTGTTTGTACAGGAAAATGTACTACAATAGATCAACTGATGTGTGAGTCAGTTGGTGTAGCACCATATTAACATTACATTGCAGTAGTAGATTCAATAGACTGAAACAGGAGGTCATACTGCAGTAGGTTCCCAACCGATTGCTAGCTGTACCATAGCGACCCATACACTCTTTTGGTGGGTAGCAGTATAGCTTTTTAACTAACGCAGATTTTCGCTGTCGTCACGCCTTTGTGTGATGGAAACTTGATATTGATGCAGTTGTTGTTATTGCGATCTTCAGTCCGAAGACTAATTTGATGCAGCTCTCCATGCTATTCTATCCTGTGCGAGACTCTTCATTTTCGGATAAATACTGCAACCTACAACTTCATCTGTCGGTTTCCCTCTACGATTTTTACCCCCCCCCCCCCCCCACACACACTTCCCTTCAGTACTACAGTAGTGATTCCTTGATGTCTCAAAATGTATCATATCGTTGATCCGTTCTTTTGGTCAGGCTGTACCACAAATTTCTTCTCTCCCCAGTTCTATTCAATATTTCCTTATTAATTACATGATCAACCCATCTAATCTTCGTCGCCACATTTCAAAAGATTCCATTCTCTTTTTGTTGAAGCTGTTTATCGTCCATGTTTCACTTCCATACATGGCAACAATCCAGACAAATGCCTTCACAAAAGACTTCCTAACACTAAAATCGGTGTTCAGTGTCAACAAATTTCTCTGTTTCAGAAATGCATTTCTCGCCATTGCCTGTCTACATTTTATATCCTCTCTACTTCGCCCATCTACTTTGATGCACAAACAGCAAAACACATCTGCTATCTTTAGTACCTCACTTCCTAATATGATTACCTTAGCACCACCTGCCCCCCCCCCCCCCCATGAACCAAGGACCTTGCCATTGGTGGAGAGGCTTGCGTGCCTCAGCGATACTGATAGCTGTACCGTAGGTGCAACCACAATGGAAGGGTATCTGTTGAGAGGCCAGCCAAACGAGTGATTCCTGAAGAGGGGCAGCAGCCTTTTCAGTAGTTTCCGAGGCAACAGTATGGATGATTGACTGATCTGACCTTGTAACACTAACCAAAACGGCCTTGCAGTGCTGGTACTGCGAACGGCTGAAAGCAAAGGGAAACTACAGCCGCAATTTTTACCGAGGGCATGCAGCTTTGCTGTATGGTTAAATGATGATGCCATTCTCTTGGGTAAAATATTCCGGAGGTAAAATAGTCCCCCATTCGGATCTCCAGGTGGGGACTACTCAGGAGGACATTGTTATCAGGAGAAAGAAAATTTGTGTTCTACAAGTCAGAGCGAGGAATATCAGATCCCTTAATCAGGCAGGTAGGTAAGAAAATTTAAAAATGGAAATAGATAGGTTAAAGTTAGATATAGTGGGAATTAGTGAAGTTTGGTGACAGGATGAAAAACTCTTCTGGTCAGGTGAATACAGGCTTATAATACAAAACCAAATAGTGGTAATGCAGGAGTAGGTTTAATAATGAATAAAAAAGTAGGAATGCGAGTAAGCTGCTACAAACAGCATAGTGAACACATTATTGTGGTCAAGATAGATACGAAGCCCTTGGCTACCACAGTAGTAAAAGTTTATATGCCAACTAGCTCTGCAGATGACGAAGAGATTGATGAAATGTATGACGAGATAAAAGAAATTATTCAGATGGTGAAGGCAGACGAAACTTTAGTAGTCATGGGTGACAGGAATTCCATAGTAGGAAAAGGAAGAGAAGGAAACGTAGTAGGTGAACATGGAATTGGGTTAAGGAATGAAAGAGGAAGCCGCCTGGTAGAATTTTGCACAGAGCATATCTTAATCATAGCTAACAGTTGGTTCGAGAATCATAAAAGAAGGTTGTATACTTGGAAGAAGCCTGGAGATACTGACGGGTTTCAGATGGATTATATAATGGTAAGACAGAGATTTAGGAACCAGGCTTTAAATTGTAAGACATTTCCAGGGGCAGATGTGGACTCTGACCACAATCTATTGATTATGAACAGTAGATTAAAACTGAAGAAACTGCAAAAAGGTGGGAATTTAATGAGATGGGACCTGGATAAATTGAAAGAACCAGAGGTTGTAGAGAGTTTCAGGGAGAGCATTGGGGAACGATTGACGAGAATGGGGGGAAGAAATACAGTAGAAGAAGAATGGGTAGCCTTGAGAGATGAAATAGTGAAAGCAGCGCAGGATCACGTAGGTAGAAAGACGAGGGCTAATAGAAATCCTTGGGTAACAGAAGAGATATTAAATTTAATTGATGAAAGGAGAAAATATAAATATGCAGTAAATGAAACAGGCAAAAAGGAATACAAACGTCTCAAAAATGAGATCGAAAGGAAGTGCAAAATGGCTAAGAAGGGTTGGGTAGAGGACAAATGTACGGATGTAGAAGCATGTATCACTAGGGGTAAGACAGATACTGCCGACAGGAAAATTAAAGGGACGTTTGGAGAAAGCAGAACCACTTGCATCAATATCAAGAGCTCAGATGGAAACCCAGTTCTAAGCAAAGAAAAGAAAGCAGAAAGGTGGAAGGAGTACATAGAG
The DNA here is from genome assembly GCF_023897955.1 of Schistocerca gregaria. Lineage (NCBI taxonomy): Eukaryota > Metazoa > Arthropoda > Insecta > Orthoptera > Acrididae > Schistocerca > Schistocerca gregaria. The sequence continues at coordinate 165,891,088 of NC_064926.1, read as the reverse complement.
GGTCTATAGAAGGGCGATGTTCTTGAGGACAGTATTATGGAAATGGAAGAGGACGTAGAAGAAGATGAAATGGGAGCTATGATAATGCGTGAGGAGTTTGAAAGAGCACTGAAAGACCTAAGTCGAATAAAGGCCCCAGGAGTAAGGCAAAATACCCTCACACTTCAAGAAGAACATAATAATTCCAATCCCAGAGAAAGCAGGTGCTGACAGATGTGAAAATTACGGAAATTACTGAATTATCAGCTTTTTAAGTCATCGCTGCAAAATAATGACACGAATTCTTTACAGACGAATGGAAAAACTGGTAGCAGCTGGCCTCAGGGAAGATCAGTTTGTATTCCGTAGAAATGTTGGAAGATGTGAGGCAATACTGACCCTACGACTTTTCTTAGAAAATAGATTATGGAAAGGCAAACCTACTTTTCTAACATTTGTAGACTTAGAGAAGTCTTTTGACATTGTTGATTGGAATACTCTCTTTCATATTATGATGGTGCCGGGGTAAAATACAGGAAGTGAATGGCTACTTACAATTTGTACAGATACCAGATAGCAATTATAAGAGTCGAGGGGCACGAAAGGGAAGCAGCGGTTGGGAAGGGAGTGAGACATGGTTGTGGCCTATCCCCAATGTTATTCAGTCTGTATATTGAGCAAGCAGTAAAGAAAACAAAAGAAAAATTCGGTGTAGGAATTAAAATCTGTGGAGAAGAAATAAAAACTTTGAGGTTCGCCGATGACATTGTAATTCTGTCATAGACAGCAAAGGACCTGGAAGAGCAGCTGAACGGAATGGACAGTGTCTTGAAAGGAGGATATAAGATGAACATCAACAAAAGCAAAACGAGGATAATGGAATGAAGTCGAATTAAATCGGGTGATGCTGCGGGAATTAGATTAGGAAATGAGACGCTTAAAGTAGTAAAGGAGTTTTGCTATTTGGGGAGCAACATAACTGATGATGGTTGAAGTAGAGAGTATATAAAATGTAGACTGGCAATGGCAAGGAAAGCGTTTATGAAGGAGAGAAATTTGTTAACTTCGAGTATAGATTTAAGTGTCAGGAAGTCGTTTCTGAAAGTATTTGTGTCGTGTGTAGCCATACATGGAAGTGAAACGTGTGCGATAAATAGTTTAGACAAGAAGAGAATAGAAGCTTTCGAAGTGTGGTGCTACAGAAGAGAAATTTGTGGCACAATTTGACTAGAAGAAGGGAACGGTTGGTAGGACATATTCTGAGGCATCAAGGGATCACCATTTTACTATTGGAGGGCAGCGTGGAGGGTAAAAATCGTAGAGGGAGACCAAGAGATGAATACACTAAACAGATTCAGAAGGATGTAGGTTGCAGTAGGTACTGGGAGATGAAGAAGCTTGTACAGGATAGAGTAGTATGGAGAGCTGAATCAAACCAATCTCTGGACTGAAGACCACAAGAACAACAACACCTGATTTAATTCGACTACATTCCATTGTCCTTGTTTTGTTTTTGTTTATGGTCATGTTACATTCTTCTTTCAAGATACTGTCCATGCCGTTCAGCTGCTTTTCCAAGACATTTGCTGTTTCTAACAGAATTAGAATGTCACTGAAAAACCTCGAAGTTTTTATTTCTTTTCCCTAAATTTTAATTTATACTCCAGGTTTTTCTCCGGATTATTTACTGCTTGCTCAATGCACAAACTGAATAACATTGGGGATAGGCTACAATCTTCTCTCACTCTCTTCTCAACTATTACTTCCCTTTCATGCCCATTGACTCTTATAACTGCCGTCTGGTTTCCATACGAGTTGTAAATAGCCTTTCGCTCCATGTATTTTACACCTGCAACCCTGAGTATTTCAAAGAAAGTGTTCCAGTCAACATTGTCAAAAGCTTTCTCTGAGTTTACAAATGAAAAAAACTCTGGTTTGTCTTTCATTAACATGTCTTCTTAGAGAAGTCGTAGAGATAGTATTGCCTCACGTGTTCCTACGTACCTCCAGAATCCAAAACGATCTTCGCTCATATTAGCTCCTACTAGTTTTTTCTCATTCTTCAAAAAAATGGTTCAAATGGCTCTCAGCACTATGGGACTTAACATCTATGGTCATCAGTCCCCTAGAACTTAGAACTACTTAAACCTAACTAACCTAAGGACGTCACACAACACCCAGTCATCACGAGGCAGAGAAAATCCCTGACCCCGCCGGGAATCGAACCTGGGCGCGGGAAGCGAGATCGCTACCGCACGACCACGAGCTGCGGAGTTTTCATTCTTCCGTAGATAATTTTCGCACCCGTTAGCAACTGCTTTCTTTGGAATTGGAATTCCTCTGTGTCTTTCACGGTCTTATTTTATTTCCCCCTCGTTGAACAGCTCCCTGGTGTAGATGGTGCAGTGCCTGATATAAATCAGGAGGAGCAGCAGCAGGAGAAATCAAACCAGCGTGCAGTCACGCCGTTGATGCAGCTCCCAACACGTTAGAGCGGTAATCAATTACATTTGAGGAGCAGCAGAAGCAAATATCCAGTCAGCATGGAGAACTTTTTCCAAACCCTGAGTTTGCACTATATCCCTCAAATAACCTCCACCAAAAGGTCAGCACGCAAATAAGCTGCCTGATGCAGCGCCAGATGCACCAGAGGAGGACATGGAATTCTTTGGAGACGTCAAGCTTCCACTGTACGCAACGCCTGCATCACTCATCAAGCCTCGGGTAAGTCATTACAGAGTGCTCTTGTTCATTACTAGTTATTAATTGACTGTTAACAGATCTAAGTATGTTAATGTCGGTTTAGCACCTGACATGGACTTCTAAGCTACACTGGAGATAGAGACTGTGCAGCTAGAGGGAAAGGAGCAGTTCAGTGTCAGGGACTGGAACAAACTGTGCAACAACCTACACGGACCTGTTGCATCAAGGTGTCTTATACAGGGTGTTACAAAAAGGCACGGCCAAACTATCAGGAAACAGTCCTCACACACAAAGAAAGAAAATATGTTATGTGGACATGTGTGCAGAAACGCTTACTTCCCATGTTAGAGCTCATTTTATTACTTCTCTTGAAATCACATTAATCATGGAATGGAAACACACAGCAACAGAACGCACCAGCGTGACGTCAAACACTTTGTTACAGGAAATGTTCAAAATGTCCTCCGTTAGCGAGGATACGTGCATCCACCCTCCGTCGCATGGAATCCCTGATCCGCTGATGCAGCCCTGGAGAATGGCGTATTGTATCACAGCCGTCCACAATACGAGCACGAAGAGTCTCTACATTTGGTACCGGGGTTGTGTAGACAAGAGCTTTCAAATGCCCCCATAAATGAAAGTCAAGAGGGTTGAGGTCAGGAGAGCGTGGAGGCCATGGATTTGGTCCGCCTCTACCAATCCATCGGTCACCGAATCTGTTGTTGAGAAGCGTACGAACACTTCGACTGAAATGTGCAGGAGCTCCATCGTTAACGAACCACATGTTGTGTCGTACTTGTAAAGGCACATGTTCTAGCAGCACAGGTAGAGTATCGCGTAAGAAATCATGATAACGTGCTCCATTGAGCGTAGGTGGAAGAAACTATAATGAGCTCTAACATGGAAATTAAGCGTTTCCGGACACATGTCCACATAACATATTTTCTTTATTTGTGTGTGAGGAATGTTTCCTGAAAGTTTGGCCGTACCTTTTTGTAACACCCTGTATAGTAATTCCCACTATACTGACAGTATAGTTCAGTCACAGGTAAGAGGACTCCATCTTGTAAGTTTGATCAGTAATATTTAGTGTCTGCCTTGTAATGTTATAGGACTAAGTATTTTGATAAACAATACCCGAAACTGTCGTGATGTATGTACTCACATGAAACAAAAGGTCTAAGACTTAGATTTTCTGCCACAGTCTCTGACAGTGACAATTCTGGGTTCCGTCCAATCATATTCCTGCGGTGGTGGGGAGAGTCTGCAACACAGTCTACTGTCAAAAAGGCAGATTTCCGACAGGGAGTAGTAAGGGGTTTGAAATCACAAGAAAAATAAGCATGGGCTATAGCAAAGGTTTTGTAAGAAACAACGTGAAAAAGAACCTATTGAAATGTACGTCCAAGAACGGAATGGTTGGATTCACAGAGGGTAAGTGGTCATGTACACAAAGAAAAAGTGAGAGGCACTGCGATATTCTAGACAGCTGTTCCATCAGAACGTCAATTTTACCATCAGCCAACTCCAATTGACATGGTGTGATCGATGTGATGCTGGTTATGTTACTGTCGGCAAACAGCCAAGTCCATTTCACACACTATTTGTTTTGTGTGAATTTGTTGAACATAATACGACAATCTTTTTTTTTCGGCTTCAGAAGCTATGCAAAAGTGTCTGTCAGCTGGAGGACGAATGTGCCCCTTTTGATGTTCAGTTTCCACCCACAACATATGTATTTGTAGATTAGAGATTACTTGTGCTTCTCACTAGGTGTCCTAGCATTCCTCTCTGATTTCCTACTGAGTAGACTTGGCTGTTGCAACTCTCCTGTGCTTCTCAAAAGTAACCATTTGGGACATTCCCTACTGAACAGACATGACTGGAGCAACCATGCAGTGCTTCTCAATCTCTACATTCCTCTCGTTCCCATTGCTGTTACTCTGTACCTGTCACTTGGACTAGAGTACAAGTGTTTTCAAGTTTCACACCATTTTAACTCAGGGCCCTCATACCTTGTGCAGTGCATGAGCCCTGTGGCCCTGTTTTCCAATGTCGGCAGTGGCGTGTGGTGACACAGCTCTCACTGGCCCTGGGTGAATTCCTTGATCATGTACTTTGTAATCGCAGAACAGGGACTTCTCCCCGGTTTTAATTATTCGCTTGTTTAAACAAAGATGAACTGTTACTGTTCTACTCACTGCAGTTGTTTTAAACATAGCACACACGGAGTTAAACTTAGGAATACGACTGTGGATGCAGCTATACCCTCCATTTTGCTTGAGGTACTTGGAACTGTCACAGACGCAACTCCATGGCTACTTAGAGGAATTGGACTTACAAGGGGTACTATACCTGTATTTTTAAGTAATTGTACACCTCTGACTGAGAGACTTCCGCTCCAAGTGTGATTTTAAAGATATAAAGTGGAAAGAAGCAGTGACAATACATCACTGAGTGAACAATAACTGGGGAAAAAAGTCTCCGGTCTGGACCTACAGGTAAATCCTCTGTCTTAGACGTTTTAGTGCCAGTATAAAAGAATATGAATTCTAAGTATCTCAAGTTTGGACCATTATCCGGAATTCCAAACTGTTACAAATAGCACGACAGGTTTGAGCAGGACTGTGACATCACAGAACCAGGGCCAGTATTCCAGCCATGGGCCAGTATTCCAGATCGACCATCTTGGATTCTGACATCATAGTCAGTCTCGTCCAGTATTCAGAGTCTTGGACTTCCTCCCACAGAATTTCGGGTCAGCCATCTTGCACCACCATCGTTTATTGGAACATCGTAGCTACACTGCGCTAGAATTCTGAATCTTCGAGTGTGATGTCATACTAAGACTGCACGAGAATTCCATATTCGCCATCTTGTATTCTGACATTATAGGAAGACTGCACAAATATTCCAAGTCTCAGATTCCCTGCCCTAGCGTTTCAAGTCAACCAGCATGACAATGCACTATTTTCCCACCAAAATTTTGAATTCCTCGCCAAAATTTGAATTATTGCTGTTTTATACATAGGGCAACTGCCCTTTGTCAGAGGTTGGGGGATGGGGAGAACGCATGACTTACTGATGAAGTCGGCATCAGACTCGGCTCTCGACATCAGACACGGGTTGTGGCATCAGACGCGGGTTGCGTGACGTCATCCATGCGACATCAGGTGACTGATTTGATCTCCTTAATACACACGTGGTCCACACACACTGTGTAGGCTTAGTGGTTCTCAGCCCAACATCCGCTGCAATATATGCAGCAGTGCCGAGGGTCCTTGATTCATGAAGCCTTTGTATCATGACAGTCCGCAGCTCGTGGTCTTGCGGTAGTGTTCTCGCTTTCCACACACAGGGTCCTGGGTTCGATTCCCGGCGGGGTCAGGGATTTTCTCTGCCTCGAAATGACTGGGTGTTGTGTTTCTTTCATCATCACTTCATCATCATTGACTCGCAGGCGCTGAAGTGGCGTTAGCTGAAAAGGACTTGCAATTTCGGCGGCCGAACACCCCGAATGGGGTCTCCCGGCCAACAATGCCATACGATCATTTCATGTATCATGACATCAGTCTTCTGAAAGGTGGCATGCTATGGTGAGATAAAAATACATAGATAAATACATAAACGCCCATCATAACGGTTACTGTACCGTAGGACTGATCAATGGAACACGCAACTAACTAACTAACTAAGCATCAGAACAGAATTTGGATTCGTTTTTTAACAGAAGAAAACAACATAAGATCAGAATGTACAAGTACCCTTTTCCATCAGATTTTTGTCAACTGGTAAGATTTGGACATTGCTCTTTGCACAAGAACAATGTAAATTCAGACTAAGCCGAAAATTTGTTCTTTGTTTGCACTGCAAAGGTCAAAAGTTGTTAGATTCGCTCATATTTGATTTGAAGTTTTATGAGTAACAATTGGTGTTGGTAACGCGTTTTGAACTCCTAAGCAGTAGAATCCACTGACATCCTTTCGGTACCACACCATCTCGGAAGAGACAGCTTCAATTTTTTCACAAGGTATGTGCACACCCTCGTACCTGGCACAAATGCTGTTAACATGTCATAATGTTCGTTTAGCAGCCCGTCATGGATTGGGATTATGCACAATGCACTGACTCTCTACCGCAAGACACAATTGGTCACTATTTATCACATACACACGACTAGTTTGTTTTGCACTATAACAGGAGTCTAGGTACTATTGTACATAATTTCTTATTTAGTAAGGGCTTTCATATTGTTTTATTTTCTGTTCATGCCATTTCATCTACTAAAGTTTTTGCATCAACTAGTCACCTGTTTTTATAAACTTCTTTTAATGTACTTTCAGCCTTTTAAAACATGCTTGAGTATCTGGGTGCAGGATTCATATATCATCAAGTTAACATTTCATTTATTTATATACACTCCAAAGGCAGATCACAGAAAAGTCACTACAACACATCACTACATAAAGCAGGTGAATGCAAAGTAGCAGAGTATTTACCTTTAGAAGCAATTAAATTACAAAGCAAACGAATGCCCACCCACAGGAGTAGAGGAAAGAAATATATAGTTTCAAGTTTTGTGTCAATAGTACACTTCCATTCCTTTTGCTTAGCAATTTTTTCTGTGAGTGTACAACTGATATTTACTGTAGTTTGTGAATAGGCTAGTACACTATGAACATGCATGTTGTATTCAGATAGTACATGACACACAGAGCAGTGTATCAGTGTAAATATTTTAGCTTATTGACAGAACATAAGTCTCCGAAATTTTACTATTAGCTTATTTTTATCAGTTGATGGCCATCTTTCACTCTCTTCGCAGAATAAATGCCATAGTATTAAAATGCGCTATGCATAGAAAGTATTCAGCAATGTGGAAGTCTTGGTACACCTGCCTAATATCGTGTAGGGCCCCTGCGAGCACCCAGAAGTGCCACAACATGACGTGACATGGACTCCACTAATGTCTGACGTACTTCTGGAGGGAACTGACGCTATGAATCCTGCAGGGCTGTCCATAAATCCGTAAGCGTACGAGGGGATGGAGAGCTCTTCTGAACAGAACGTTGAAGGCATCCTAGATATGCTCAATAATGTTCATGACTGGGGACAGCGGAAGTGTTCAAACTCAGAAGAGTATTCCTGGAGCCAATCTGTAGCAATTCTGGAAGTGTGAGGTGTCGCGTTGTCCTGCTGGAATTGCCCAAGTCGTTTGGAATGCACAATGGACATGAATGGATGAAGGTGATCAAACAGGATGCTTACGTACGTGTCACCTGTCGGAGTCTTATCTAGACATATCAGGGTCCCATATCACTCCAACTGCACACGTCCCACACCATTACAGAGCCTCCATCAGCTGTTGACAAGAAGGATCCATGGATTCATGAGGTTGTCTCTATACCTGAACACGTCAATTCGCTTGATACTACTTGAAACGAGACTCGTCGAACCAGGCAACGTGTTTCCAGTCATCAACAGTCCACTGTCGGTGTTGACGGGCGCAGGCGAGGCTAAACCTTGGTGTCACGCAGTCATCAAGGGTACACGAGTGGGCCTTCTGCTCCGAAAGCCCATGTTGATGTTTCGTTGAATGGTTCGCACGGTGACACTTGTTGTTGGCCCAGCATTGAAATTTGCAGCAATCTGCGGAAGGGTTCCACTTCTGCCATGTTGAACGATTCTCTTCAGTCATCGTTGGTCCCGTTCTTGCAGGATCTTTTTCCGGCCGCAACCATGTCGGTGTTTTGATGTTTTACCGAGTTTCTGATATTCACGGTACGCTCTTGAAATTATCGTACCGGAAAATCCCCACTTCAACATTACATTGGAGATGCTGTGTCCCATCTCTCGTGCGCCAACTATAGCACCACGCTCAAACTTACTTAAATCTTGATAACCTGCCATTGTAGAAGCGCTAACGGATCTAATAACTGCGTCAGACATCTGTTGTCTTATATAAGTGTTGCTCACGCAGCGACGTATTCTGCCTATTTGCATTTCTCTGTATTTGGATACGCTTGCTTATACCAATTTCTTTGGCGCTTCAGTGTAATAAACGTAGAAAAACCATCGATAAAAGTGAATTGGAGGTTCTACACACCTTCTTAAAATTAATGTGTGTACGTATGCAAAAAAATACAACTCCAACCAGTGTTGATCTTGTAGCTGATACATAAATATGTTGCAAATTTAATGCTCATTCCATCTGGTGATCAATGGTTCAAATGGCTCTGAGCACTATGGGACTCAACTGCTGTGGTCATCAGTCCCCTAGAACTTAGAACTACTTAAACCTAACTAACTTAAGGACATCACACACATCCATGCCCGAGGCAGGATTCGAACCTGTGATCGTAGCAGTCGCACGGTTCCGGACTGCGCGCCTAGAACCGCGAGACCACCGCGGCCCATCTGGTGATGAGTACCATGAATATTCTCTTAACCGGTATTTACTTTTCGAAGTGTTTATTTACTATTTTTGCATACACTGAAATTTCTTCAAATCTTTGTGTAGGTACAAACTTTCAGTCTTACTGGTTCGTGGGCAAATAACGACCTGGATGAAGTGACACATCGTCCTTCATAATGTAGTACCCACTTGCTGTTTTTTTGTTTCAGTTGTGAAGATTGGCGGTGAATTCTGAGCGAAACAATTTCCTACTTCATAATTTTGCTTATTTCTAAGATTTTTGTCATACTTAGATTTTATAAGATGCATTCAATAAGTGAGTGTAAGTATCATGGATCTTACCTTTTATTGTAGGATTCTGCTTTTGGAAATTTCCGAAGAGGTTGTACTCATCAATTTACTCTCTTTAAGACTGAACATCAAGTCTGCAGGAGTATATAAATAGGAAGACGGTACACTACTTACTCAAACAAATAAAGATACTGCACCCAATAAGTGTATTGCTTATTTATATAAATGCGCATGAACCTGTTTTATTTGCAGAAGATCCGTTCGCAAGGATTTGTTTTTAGGCGTAATATTAAAATAAGTTGTACGTCATTTTCTTGCAAAAATTCTCTCCATTTGTATACAGTGAAGTAAGATGCATTGTCCGTTAACTATGACTTGGGTTATCCTACTGTGAGAATGTAATCATTTGAAATACTTTTGATAATTACTGCAGCCGTAGCGGACTTAGTAGCATATAGCTTCACAAACTTGGAAAAAATGTTATGTAATGCAGTAACGTATTTGGTATCTCCACTGGCTGTCGAATGTGGACCGGCAATATCAACAGGTACTATTTCAAACGGTTTGTTAGGCAAACAAAAATGCAATTTTACTAGTTTTGATGATGGATTTTGCTGTCTGTCAGTTGACACTATGCTTAGTAATCGATGTACTTTTATCGACTTCATTTTCTGCTATTCACGCTTTGGCGATCATGTGCTTCGAAACCACAGTAAAGACATCTGCTTTGCACATTTAGAGACATCTCTAACAGCTTTAGTTGCCAAAACTTTCTTGCACCTGATGCCTTTGGTGAGTGAGTTCCAGTCATGTTATTCAAACAATCCACAGCTCAACCATTTTTCTGCCTTGAATGTCCCACCTGAACTAACTTAGAGTCCTTGTGGGGTCAGTTCGAGGAATATAGACAAGTGATTCCACGACATACAAAAGTTTTTGAATATTGCTTCACCCTTGATTTTAATGGCGCAAGGAATCCATCACTTGTTTTAGCTTCATAGTGACTGTTTACATGCACCAGTTATTGCCGTTTACATGGACTGGAGTAAAATTCTTTCAAAGTCATTGAGATTGTTCTGATATATAGGATTATTTTTACTATTTCTTCTTTTTCAAATGCTGTCGGCTATCTGCAATCTTATGCACATATAAAAATCTTTCTCACGACCCTGAAAAATAATTCCTGCACAACAACCTATAACAACATTTGTTAGCCAGTTGTCGTTGAAGATATATTGATAAACTATCACTCCTTTTGTGGCTCAGCCGTCACGGAAAAGAGCGACAACAACATTCACATCTCATTTCTTTTTCATAGATGGCTGGATACTCGAGCAAAGCCATTCATTAAACAAGCTGTTACACAGTCAGGAATGTCATTACTTCCTGTGCGCTTAATTTCTTTGTAACCATGCACAGAAGACTGAACGGCTGCGATATCAAAATTCTGGCTGAAATAAGAAAATTTTACCTTCTTTTTTTCTTTGCCAGAACTCCTCTTCTGTTACCCCATCATTATTATCAAACTGCTTCCATCTTCTCTTTCCTTTGGATCCTCCTGCAACTTTTTCCACTGAAAGCACACCATTGCTTTTAAACTCTATGAAAACAGATGGTACTTGCGTCTGCATGATCTCTAAGAACCTCCCGGCTTTCTGTTTCCTGAAGTGAAAGAGTGATCCCATTTTGATCTGTTCGAACTAGTTCTTCACAGCTGCATTCCTGCTCCTCTTGATGTTCACTCCGCAGGGCCGCAGATCCAAGCCAATTCTAGACCACAACGGCACAAATGACATATGTCTCCTTAATATATCCATAACAAAATCTTCGTCATGGAAAGGATTTTGGGCGGTATCAATTTCAGGCAATATTTGTTCTGTTATTTCTTCAACCTTCGTTTTGAAAAGATAGTAAAATCAATTCCGGTCTTATAACACTGATGCTCGCACATGATCTTAAGACTAGCTTTTGGAAATGTCTGTGGAGTATAGTGAATGTTCACTCATATGAAAATTATTTAGCACATCCTACAATTCCTGCACACGTGACGTCATTACGCTGTTCGTTAAGATAGAGACGACGTGCTGAAAAATGTAGAGCTGTTCTTGTTACTGCTTTGCAGGAACCATTGTAGCCATATCAACCGTAATAAACTTGTTGTGGCACTTTGAAACACCTCGTTCTTGAGATGCGGAGATATGATCTTCACGAAATGAGCGCAGCAAACCTGGAGTGCAGCTGAACACTGGTCCTTAACAGAGGCAGTACCGGATACAGTAGGGACCGATGACCTCGCAGTTTGTCCCCCCCCCCCCCTCCCCTCCCCCCATCTTTTAAACCAACCAACCAACCGGATACAGTGTCAGTGTAAAGGACGTTCAAGTATACCTTCAAGTTCATATCACAAAATTTCTCTAATACAGCACATATACTAGCCCAATTTCAGCCAGTATGATCTTTGATAAGGCTGGACATTTAACGCCTCCTTTAACACAGCATTATTTAAAAGATCCATTGAAAGACGCAACTGAACTGTCGTCATGAGTAGCATATACCATTTCGAGCACAAGTATCATTTTTCTGTAAATATTTATTACTCCAGCACAGTAATAAATTCTGTTTTCTTTTCTCCTGGTTGCCCTCGAACGACGCCTCCTGTTGCGTCAAAGTAAAAAAGTTGCATGCCTTATTATTGTTAACAAAGTAACCTGTTTGGAGCAAAACATGAAGAGCTGACGCCGCATAAATACACACTGAACGGACTTGTCTTTGCATTTCGAGTGAGGTACCGTAGTACCACATCCAGATAATCGTTCTTATCCGAATGGTAATACAAAAAGCTTCCGATCTGGCTTTCTACAAGACACATAATGTCCATAGATCTTGCATATTACTAATCAGTGCAAAATTTTCGTCGCAGAGTTAATTTAATGTAAGATATAACTGTCTTGGAGCGCCATCCTTTCCCTCTCGGCACCCCTGAGACAACAGAAGTTTTTATCCCGATATGCGTGATTACTCATTTCATAAGTCACATAAACACGAATGATTCCACTGTAGAGAACGCAGTCGAACTTGAAAGTCGTACAGTTGCTATATTTGCCATTCAGTAGCAAAAACATAATTTAAATGCGGGTTTTACTGTACTTTACGTTTGTGTAATATTTGAAACACGAGACACACAAGTTAACTTCATCTCAGGAAGATTTAGTCTAAGAACTTCTCTTTACCAATGCTGTGAGTACTTTGAAGACCACAGTTAACACATTCTAAATCAACTATGACTGACTTTTTATTCCGAATAGTCACTTTCATGCAAGGCATTGCATTTACTTCTTGTCGGTAACCTTTCGCCATTTGTTGTGTTCAAACTGCATCTTTCTGCCACAATTTATGTAGTCGACACTAAATTACCCTAGTACCAGAACACCTCGCAATACTAGCTACTTCTTGAAAGAAAGAGAGAGCTCCAAAATTATCACACTCCACGTCTTCATGGCTCACGCTCATCTTTTAAACACCTACGCGACATGAAATGCGGCGTAGCCAACATCCAAAAATCCTTTGAAAGGCATTACGCTGTAACTGCACAGTTGAACACCAAGAACCTACACTAGAAAAATGTCAAAACGGAAAGCAAACAAACAGCACATACAGCAGCGGTGCACAAGCAGATGCCCTCGGTGCACGGTGAGGTCGCTGTTCGCTTCCTGGTATAGAAAGATTCGCTGTGGGAATTGACGTCCTCCGTCAGGAAGATGCCCTTGACCTGATTGGGTGCACTGTCGAGGACGCCGAAAGGATAGCAGCCCTAGTGAAAAAAATCGAGAAACCGTTGCAAAAAATAAGCACAAGATAGTGACCTAAAAGTTGTGTCTTCTGTATGAAAAGAAAACAGAAGATAAACGAAGAAACCGTGACTACTCATACAATCGAGATAGAGCATTATCAAACTCAAAATAGCCTGAAAATTGTTATGACAGGAGCCATAGGTTGGACGAAGAGTATTAGACGCTACAAAACCTTGTCCAGTAATTACAAAGTAGGTCTCATACCGAATAAGGGCGGAGATCTTTAGCTAGGATAAAAAATGGGAAGAACTAAATAATTATAATGAAGCAGCAGGAGGAAAACTGTAACCTAACAGCGTTTGTCTTTGTTTTGCACCAGACTAGTGTAATATCGCTTAATCCGTCGAATATTATTTCGCATCTGTAATAATTTTGTAATAATTTTTTGTATTTGTGCCTTCTAGTGTTCTTACATAACCCTTAACTATAGTAATTTATTAATTTTAGCTGCTATCGTCACATCCAACTATGATTATTTTGCTTTATTATTATTTTTTGCTGGTGAAAATTTTGCTGAAACTTCTTCGTGGTTACGTCTCATTTTAGTAATTTCAAATTGAATTGTAGCTTAGTGTGGTAACTTAACAATTACTAAGTCTGTCTTTTTTTAAGATAGCAACATAAACATTGCAAATCTCTCTCTTTGTTTACATTTTGAACTGTACAATCTACTGATAACATTCGTCCTTTACATTCCGTTGCTATTGCCGTTTAAAAAAAAGGAGTTAAATGTTTCATACAGTTTCCTAATGCAGTCCTTATTACCTCTTAACATCCAATGTTCCATCTAGATTCTCTAACTTTCTCTTCTGCGACAGTGGCATGCGCAGTATTCTGGTCTTTCCTGACCTACGGCCGTTCCAGAGATGTGAGCCTTTGCCCTGAGCCACAGGTAGGTTCTACGTTGCCAAGCAGCCATTAGCGAACGTCCAGGAAATAAGCTGCTAAGAGGGTATTGTAATATCAATATCTGTCAGACACTACGAATATCTTACCCAACTACTCTAAATAAGAGCGTACTGCGAAATGCAACAACTGACACATTCGGACGGCGCGTATTTGATTAGTTAACGACCGCTGAAATTAGCGAACTGTGTTTACTGCGATATTCAGCTGCCGTTCTCTCGAAATCAGACCGTTAATCTGGATTTATGTTTTGTTATTTAACTAAAGGAGTGTTCTGTGGGTATTGCAAGTGGCATACTGCAATTATTGAGCTTCGAAGTTAGCAGCCGAGGACAACAAGCGCGTAATTTACACCTTATTCACGTGCTTATTTCTCGTAATCGAACGGTTATTCTGGCTTCATGTTTCTTTACTGAACTAAGGAAGGAGTGTACTCCTGGTGCTGTAAGCGACATATTGCGACGGTGAATATTTATTTAATTATTGACCTTTGAAGAAGCGTTATATTGCGACGACCATTATGTACTGAATTATTGACCTACAAAGCTCGCACCGGGAGCATCAAGCGTGTTTTTACTGCCATATTCAGCTGCACTTATCTCGTAATCGGACCGTTAATCTTGGTTCATGTTTTGTTATAACACTCGTGAAAAATCTTACTTAATTGCTGCAGTTATATATATGAGATACGTGACACAAATTGCAATATACAGGGTGAGTCAGGAGGAAAGGTACATGCTCTGAGGTGCGAAAGTATTAGTGATTCTGAACAAAATACTTCAAGCGGAGATATGCCCTATTGCGAATGGTTTACGAGATAGAACAGCTTTAATATCATTTTTGTCGTTTTCCTTTAATAACTCGAAAACCAGATACTCCAACGACAACGTGTCTCAGTACACAATTAAACTAAATTAAATTTGCTACAATAAAGGTCCTATTTATTTTTTGTTTAGGACTAACAGTTTGCGCGGAGAGATCGCGAGAGTATTGAAAATGTCGCGCGACGCGCGTGTGCTGTAGCTTCGGTGCTTTTTGTAGGCCAGTTGGAGGCAGTTTTCCGACTTGATAGACCACAAGCGCCCTGTAACAAAATGTTCGTCTCAGCTTCCTCTATATTACTGTGGTGCGTTGTAAACAATGACAACGAATAACACAGAAAACAAATAGGAATATACATTAAAAGTGTTCTGTCTCGAACAGCATTCGGAATAGAGCACATATCCAGATCAAGTTTTTTCTTCAGAATCACTAATGCTATCACCCGTCAAAACACGTACCTTTCCTCCTTACTCACCCTGTATATCCACACTTTTTACGTCAGTAGTTTAGGTAATGTGGTAAAGACACGTGCACGTCCTTTTGTTCTTTTAATAGCCACAAACCTAAGAAGAAGCTAGGAAAATTTCTTAAAAGAAAGAAAATATAAGTATGTATGTTTACACTTTAATAACCATACTGTAATTCTAAAGTTTAAATGCAAACACAGTGAATAATAATGAAGTCTAAAGAACAAAATTAGCCATTGTCTTCTTCATTATGTTCATCTCCTACGTCATACCCATCAATACAAACAAAGGCACAATGTTGAGAGCATAAATACTGTCCACTTGTCTTGCAGATGTACTTTGTTAGTCTTGTTTTCATGGCCTGGTAGGGCTACCAACGCTTCGTATTTGCACTGCTTGTGGTCACAGAATTCGCAGGAGTATGACAGTAGATTTTCAGATGAGATTTCACGAAGTCTCGTAGAAATTGACTCATGTATACGACGCATAAGTGATTATCAGTAAGTTCTCTTCTGATTCTTTGACGAAACAGTTAATGTCTGAGTGGCTCTTTTCCGTTTTCTATTTGAATAACATCAGGACTGATTACAGCAATATTTAGGACTGAAAAGTAAACCACCATCGGCCACCTTCTATTAACCATTTCATCATGATTGATCCCTGAATTTGAGCTCATATTCTGTACACAAAACATGACGAATATCAATGTGTTATGCTTTTCCAGAATCGTGGGAATGTCTACTTTTATTTGGTGTATGAATATTACATTTTAGTTGAAAGGGGGGCGGCATACGCGGTAATATTTAAGAAAAAGCGTGCTTTCTCGACCATTTTTTGGCGAGTATCAAAAATTGAGTCGTCATAGAAGTCTGACCCCAATTAGGAGAAAATTTTTTTTCGCACAATAAAGGTGCAACCATACTCAACTTGCAGACGAACTGTCGTTGCCTTCCAATTAGTCGTTTAGTTGTACTAACGATGGAAGTAGATTGCTGCAGTTCGCCTGATGGTTACATATATCAATAAGACGAGAAGTGTAAATACACAGCTGTGTTCTAGCCTTTCACAGCTGTCATATTTTTATGCACAAAAATCTATATAAAGCGCAAATATCCAACTATAATTTATTTGCTTTTGCGGTTCTGTGGGCCACGTGCTCGCGTGTCCTCGTTTCAAGACCTCTGTACAGGATTTCCACTTCATTGTTGCAGTTTTTACATCGCGGCTTTCCGTCAGATAGTAAAACAATCGTGCTTCCATTCGTTGTGTAATCGTGTGAGACAGTGATCATAACATAATTAATTGCCTTGCACTTTTGTACAACCGTACATCGTTTATGGAACTGTGGAGAGTCTATGGCGATCAGTGCGCTTGCATACTTTGAGGCCAGAAAAGAACAGGGTGCGAGCAGTTTCGTATCATAGCCAGTAAAGAGAACTTCTGAATGCTTCGGTATTAGTGAAAGTACAGTGAAGCGAATTTCGAGAGTATATAGAGAAACTTCATTTCCTGTATCACCAAAAAAGAGTTATGGCAGGCGACAGAAGTTTGTATTGGACCAATTTTCACATGGAGTCATACGAGGAAAAATCCAGGAAAAATCCAGGCCTTCTACGTGGAAAAGCAGTTTCCAATAGTGGCAGCCGCGGTGGAAAAGTTGAAGACGGAAATTGAAGGTTTTCTTTATACGAGTGAAACAACCTTTTAACGTGCTATTAGAAAATTGGGCTCTAGATACAAAAAATTAAACAAAAAACCTGTGCTGCTGGAATAGTAGTAGGAGAAAGAGACGACTTCTTGCGGCGATGGATGTACTATTTATTACACTGATGAGAGTAAGTGTGGTGCAAATCATTCCAGAAAGTTTGGTTGGTAGGAACAAAATGTGCGTTATGCATCAGAGTAATGGCTGGCAAGCAGGAATAAAAAGACCGTACGGTTCTAGAAAAAGAATTATAACTTGCCACATTGGGAACGAAGATGGATTCGCTCAAAACGCTGGCTTATGTTTTTTTGGGCAAACAGGAGAGTACATTATCATTTTGAAATTAATGCCAGACGCTGCGAAGAGTGGTTTGGCGGAGAGTTCTCGAAAAATTAACAAACAGGTCCCCTATTGTTTTAGACCAGGCTCCATATTACACAATGATAAATCCAGTATCACGAAAGCCATTACGAAATGGAGAAAGGATTCTGTTACTGAATGTACGGAAAGTAATAATCTAGAGATGCCATCTAATACCACATTATGAGGAATTTACACTCCTGGAAATTGAAATAAGAACACCGTGAATTCATTGTCCTAGGAAGGGGAAACTTTATTGACACATTCCTGGGGTCAGATACATCACATGATCACACTGACAGAACCACACGCACATAGACACAGGCAACAGAGCATGCACAATGTCGGCACTAGTACAGTGTATATCCACCTTTCGCAGCAATGCAGGCTGCTATTCTCCCATGGAGACGATCGTAGAGATGCTGGATGTAGTCCTGTGGAACGGCTTGCCATGCCATTTCCACCTGGCGCCTCAGTTGGACCAGCGTTCGTGCTGGACGTGCAGATTGCGTGAGACGACGCTTCATCCAGTCCCAAACATGCTCAATGGGGGATAGATCCGGAGATCTTGCTGGCCAGGGTAGTTGACTTACACCTTCTAGAGCACGTTGGGTGGCACGGGATACATGCGGACGTGCATTGTCCTGTTGGAACAGCAAGTTTCCTTGCCGGTCTAGGAATGGTAGAACGATGGGTTCGATGACGGTTTGGATGTACCGTGCACTATTCAGTGTCCCCTCGACGATCACCAGAGGTGTACGGCCAGTGTAGGAGATCGCTCCCCACACCATGATGCCGGGTGTTGGCCCTGTGTGCCTCAGTCGTATGCAGTCCTGATTGTGACGCTCACCTGCACGGCGCCAAACACACATACGACCATCATTGGCACCAAGGCAGAAGCGACTCATCGCTGAAGACGACACGTCTCCATTCGTCCCTCCATTCACGCCTGTCGCGACACCACTGGAGGCGGGCTGCACGATGTTGGGGCGTGAGCGGAAGACGGCCTAACGGTGTGCGGGACCGTAGCCCAGCTTCATGGAGACGGTTGCCAATGGTCCTCGCCGATACCTCAGGAGCAACAGTGTCCCTAATTTGCTGGGAAGTGGCGGTGCGGTACCCTACGGCACTGCGTAGGATCCTACGGTCTTGGCGTGCATCCGTGCGTCGCTGCGGTCCGGTCCCAGGTCGACGGGCACGTGCACCTTCCGCCGACCACTGGCGACAACATCGATGTACTGTGGAGACCTCACGCCCCACGTGTTGAGCAATTCGGCGGTACGTCCACCCGGCCTCCCGCATGCCCACTATACGCCCTCGCTCAAAGTCCGTCAGCTGCACATACGGTTCACGTCCACGCTGTCGCGGCATGCTACCAGTGTTAAAGACTGCGATGGAGCTCCGTATGCCACGGCAAACTGGCTGACACTGACGGCGGCGGTGCACAAATGCTGCGCGGCTAGCGCCATTCGACGGCCAACACCGCATTTCCTGGTGTGTCCGCTGTGCCGTACGTGTGATCATTGCTTGTACAGCCCTCTCGCAGTGTCCGGAGCAAGTATGGTGGGTCTGACACACCGGTGTCAATGTGTTCTTTTTTCCATTTCCAGGAGTGTACTAACGCTGGCCGACTGGAACACCCAGGACCGCACTTCAGGGCGCACGAGTACCTTTTGGAGTGCATATTGCGATCGGTAGACAAGGAAATTAATGTTCTGTGGTTACCTGTAGCGCACTGCGAATTGAACGCCATTGAACTTATTTGGGCATTTGTCAAGAATAAGGTAGCAAAGGAGAACAATGAATGATGATTTACAGTTGAGTCCCTCCGCTCTGGAAAGTGTTCCCAAAGTGTCTTGAGGGATTCAGTAAGTCATGGTCACAAACTTGAAAACAGTTATGCACAAAGAGCCCAATATCTTGACATAGCAATAGAACCGTTGCTGATTCAAGAAGACGACTGCAATAGCAGCAGTGAGACCTCAGCCAGCAGAGAAAGCAATTAAGATAGGTTTTATTTTAGTCATAATTCTTTACTGCAAAATTTATTCGAGCTAAAGAACTTGCCCATTTACTACTGAAATGTGCAATCAAATCTTCCTTTATTGTGAGCTGCTTGCATATCGTGCACTTATTTGCAGTTTCCCATATTATTTCACTTTACTCGCAACAAAAAGTGAACATGGTAATCCTCCACTGCAATGCGACTACGAAGCTGCTTTTCTTCGCTGATGAAAAGGAGTATTACAACAGTGGCGGCACGCTAGTGTGACAACTACGCTCCACCACAGCCTCGCATATATCGCAGCTACTACGTAATTGCTTTACAAACTCGTGGCTAACAAATACGAGGAGTATTCATTAGTAAAGAGATCTGATGTTGAAGCTTAAGACCAATACCTTCTCCGTCATAATAGCTTCGACGGTAAGCTCAATCGCAGCGGCTTGCTGGAACGAGTAAGCAGAAAATAACGAAAATGCGCCTGTAAATAGAACAAGGTTGTATCTTTAAACTGTGGACGGGGAATTTTTCTTCTATTTTTTTTTACGGTCTGCTTTTTATGCGTCCTTAAAGCTGGCATTCGCCGAAAAAAGCTAGAAAAAGCAGTTTATCTTAAAATATTACGGCGGATGCCGGTCCATTTCCCACTAAGATGTAATGTTCACACACTAAATAAAATCAAACACTTCCACGATTCCGGCAAGATATAAAATATCGATGTTCGTAATACAATGTGAAAAAATTTTGAACTCAAAGTCAGTGGTCAATCATGAAATGGACAGTAGCACCTTTGTCTATTACACTACTCCATCTTATGTTCACTGCAGTAAGTTACCATTTCAGGCTTTTTCTTGTGGCCAGTATCGTTATCAGTTGAATCTTCCTTGTATAAACTTGAGATGAACAGTACAAGTTCCTTTCTACTGAAACTAGCGTTACTTCTTTACGCGATCGAAATGGGTGTACAAGTTCTCTCTGTTTTTGACGTCTTTCATCTCTTTAGGGATCTGCTATTTGTTCTGTTGTAGCGTTCCCACGTAAGACAAGCGATGTTTTTCTCGGTAGCTCTGAAGAAGAGTGACATCAGTAAACCGATTATCAGCCATCGAATTAGGTCCAGTATTAGTTGTGGGAATAACCACTTTCTGTGCTCTGTGCAATTTTTACTACATTGGTATGGTCCCTCTGACTGTTTACCAGAATAAATTTCCAGGTATATGTTATAGAACATTTTATAATCTAAAAATTCAAATATTTTGATGCCATCTCTTGATGGTTTTGATGGAATGTACTGAGAGAATGGTCATCTAACCTCGTCAGTTGTGACATCATCATCTACACTGCTGTATACCAACTTTCCAAAGAAATCACGAATAGCTGCTAAACGAGCTACTGCTCTCCTTTCAAGTCTACTTCCTCTATCATCAAATCTCAGTTTGCAATAAGAATCTAAACCTTAAGACGGACATCATCAAACGGAAGTCATTTATGGCTTCTAATAAAGGGGAGGTATGCTTTCAATGTACTGATTTGAATATCTACCATGTCATCGTCAATGACATAGTCCAAAGTATTTACAAGTTTATTACTATTTCGGGAGCTGCTTGCTTAGATTGAGCTTGGCGGTTTTTCTCTGTGGACTATACGGAACTTTTTTTTTTCAAATAATATTTCTGTTACCTTCTTGGTTTTTTCTTCTTCTTTACTTCAGCAGAGCTTACATCTGTGCTACTCGGTTCTGTTTTCGAGTCTTCCTCTTCCTCTTCACTGTTTCCTGACGCATCGATGTCATAATCTTCCTTTCTATATCGTTTGAAGATGCTCCAAGACCCATCCATCCTCATCCATACCATCCAACAATATTTGGTGGATTCTTGCTACATCCGACGGTTATTCAAGTAGAAAAACTGTTTCTGCAATGCCATTCTAATTCTGTACCTAATGGAAGAAAATAGTAATTAGCTCGTGTTTTCGTAAAATAATTAGAGTATCGGTAAGAAATTGTAGACTGATCAAAAACACTTACAAATTTGCTGTGGTCGTGTCTGAGAGATTCACAGGTTTCTGACCATGACGACAATCAGTAACAATAACTCACACTACATTCTTCTTTCACGCCAATGAGTTAGGAAGATGGGGGGGGGGGGGGGGGAGAAGAGCACAGTCCCCCCTCCCTACAACCACGCTTCCTATTAGCCAGAGAGGTCTGTGTTTAGCTCACTGATATGAGGATTGCATTAGAATACTAAACTAAAGAAGGGATTTCCTATGCATCAGCGATAGCTGTTGTGTAACAGAACAAGCTCCCATTAACAGCCTAAATTTTGACACCTTGTAGAATTATTTAACAAAAACACTTTTCTTAGTCAAATATGGTCAAAACTGACCAAAACATGGTTTTTGGTTCGCCATAATGGATTAGCCATTTTGAATTTTGAAAATCTAACTTCAGATTTGTGTTCAGAAGCATCAAAAATATTAAATAACTTGGAAGTTTTATGCACCTTGAACTAGTAATACATATAAAAGTTTTCCCTAAAATTTAAACATGTTTTTCTTGAGAAACAATTTTTCAGAACAACGTGCAGCATAAAATAAAAACGGTTCAACCTTTTAACTTCTAATTTTGACTTCTGAAAAGTACCCACTTTTCTAGGGAGCTTATACCTATAATATACATGAAATAGTCAATATTAACCAAGCAATAAAGAGTGAAACAAAGACCCAAAAATCGAACTCAAAATTCGAATTATCACCATATCGTTAAGTTTAAGGTTATTTGATTGTGGTTAGTTATAAGCTTCCATAAATGTTATGTAGTATTTTTGATTCCAGATAATTTCTGCACGCAGTCTGGGTACTTCAAACTCGCAGGCCATTGATCAAAGCATAGTTACGGGCGCCGTTTTTTTTTATATTGAAAATCTAAAATAAACTTCAAAGTATTATCAGTCATAATGCTCAAACAGATCCTTTTATGTCTTTTCATTGTCTTAAAGAATTCCAAACTTTGCATATTTATTGCTCATTTGAATTAGGACTTGGCCTCAAGGTCCAAATACATATGGATTTTATAAACGACGTGCACGGTTCATGGCGATCACAAGTAGTCCTTTCTACTCAACTACAAGTTTACGTCAATGCCACCAGTTGGTAGCCTATTGCAGCAGACTTTTATCCCCGTTTTCTTGGCATAAATACCACTAGTGGGTGGCACGCTCTTTAGAATGCGAGTTCAGTCACTATATAGTAAATCTAGACCAGACATCAGTATATGTTATAGTTATAGGCTACTAATAACTATAACATGTGAATCTAAGTTTTGGATTTTATCATACAATAAACCATTTGAGGCACCGAGGAACCATAAAACGCATCATCGTTGATTGTGAGACTGTCCTACAATGAACGTCTGCAAATAAGTGTATATTTTAACTTACATTGTCTCCCATTATTAGTTGCATCAAACCAGTCTCAGGACTGAAGACAACAACAACAACAACAACAACAACTACAACATAATGTACTTACGTCTCGTTTTTACAGTATTTTATGTGTATTGTTTCAGCTTTTTGTTTGTACTGTCACTCGGCTGAAAAGCTGCGGATTGTGCTGCTGCCCCCCCCCCCCCCTCCCCTGCCCATAAGGGGCAGAGGAATAAAATCACAATAACGAAAAACAAAAGAAAACCAAATTGTGACTGTAACATTTATTAATGCTTCTGAGGCATGTTGATCTAATGGTACACATTCTGCTATGCATACTGCAAATGGCATATTGCGTCAACCGTTATTTATTTATTTATTGACTTCGAAATTAGCACTTATGCGCCAAGCGCGTATTTTCTGCCATGTTCAGACGCCCATATCTCGTAATCGGGCTATTGATTTGGCTTCATGTTTCGTCATAGATCTAGAGGAGTGTATTTTGGGTGCTGCAAATGATATATTGCGACAGCAGAACTTTATTTAGTTACAGATTTTTGAAGAAGAGGACGAGGAAGACATCGATTTAGTATACAGTGTTAAGTACATCCTAAGCGGCTCGTTAATATTTTTTTATGCAATACTGAAGAGTGGGTGTTCTACAGACGCCGTATTTTGTTTGTGGAGATATATTTCTCCAGTTAGAGCTCTCCAAGGCCAAACATAATAATATGTACTGAAGATCTTGTTGTGAGTTTGATAAATTTCGTTGGAAATAGTGTTTCACTCTCAACCATGATTGTTCGTTACGTAGTTCTGTTTATTATTATTATTATTATGAATTGAGTATCACACCGTAAGCGCTGTGTAATTTATTCTTAAGCTGTAATGTGTTTCAACTGTTGGCACTGGTCTGTTCAGCACGTGTCTTTTCCACTGGCCCTTGGCAGAAAACGAAGCTGTTTCAGGCTGGTGCTATTAATCCTATTCGTAACACATTTTCCAGACAGTATCCGCGTATCTCGCTGAACATACCTACAGAAATATATCATTGTGCGACACATAGTTCAGAAGATATGGAGTCGTAAAGACTGGTGTGTGAGAAAAACTGCCGCATCATGCATGGTGTTTTAATTTATTACTTTCTTGCTGTGTTGCCATCAGTTTAAACCACATTTCGCAGACTGTAGCCACATGTACCATCGAATGTACCTTCAGAATTATACCATTATACTATCACAGTTTAACATAACACCCGCAATACACCGTGTCATTTTTGTTACCCAGAGCGATATCAGTGCCCCAAGCGGCCAGCAAGAGAAACTTCTGAATACGAGTGTGAATACAGAGAGAGGGGATGGAGCACATGGATAGAGAAGAGGTGACGGACGAGATGGGTGGAGAAAGGGGGAATGAGGAGATAAACTAATAGAAGAACAGAAGATTGGAATAAATACATATACAGGCAGTACCAAGATACACAGCCAGTGACACGTAAATTTCAGCATGCTTTCTTTGGTGTCAACAGATATTTGCACATACATCGCCATAAAGCATGGTCTCAACGCACTACACAACATAACACACATGGAACTCAGCTTTATATCATCTATTACACAGACGAATAATAAATGAGAAGCGGAAATCCCATGTTTAAAGATGGAAACATGGAGTGACAGCAGTGCCCCAAGTGATACGGAGATGAACTAAGGAAAACATAAATATTGCAAGTTGTGTCCCATGTAGCATGTACAGTACATTTTTTAATGCATTAAATTTTACTAATACCAATACTTTGAACTTCCAAAAAGGAATTGTGGCCGGATGGGGATGTGCTTAAGGTGGCTGATGGTGACTCCAATTTGTGATTGGGGAACAGGATCACCTGTGCAGTGTAGGATATAAGGAGAGGCGTGGACAGTATGGTGGGGGCAGAGAAAGTTTTCATCCAGGATGAAGGTGTCAACTTGGTGTTGTGGGAGGGTGTTCATGAAGGTGCAGAAGGACTAGATGTTCCAGAAGAGGATGTGACCCTCGTACCGTGTCATGACTGGGAGAGGGGGCGGTGAAGGAAGAGGCTTAAACTGGGGTGTCAAGGCGGGTGAAGATGAAGTGGGCTTAGTTGTTGGAGTTGGTGTTGAAGGTGTTGAGTTGGAAGATGGAGCGGGGGGTGAGAGAGATCTGCTGGAGGGTGAGGGGCATTGGAAAGGGTGGATGTTTTGGAGGACTATGGTCAAGAAACAGATGATGTTTTCAGTTGTGGGGGGCAGACGGAGGGAATTGTTGTTGGGGTGGATTGGGGGGGGGGGGTTCAGTGGGACGGATGGGGGCAGTAGGTTCAGGGATGGCAGGAGGGGGTTTAGCTTTACATTTGTAGGAGTAGGTGGGATGTGCTCCATTCCAGATGTTACAGGAAGGAGGGGCAGCATAATTGGGACAGTTTTTGAAAAAGTGGGAGGCCTTGCAATGGGGCAGGTGAGGGTTTTATTATACTTGTGGGTCAGGTGGTCCTTATATACTAAACAGCACTGGCAGTGGGAGGACTGGGGAGGGGATTTGGATTCAACTGGGTGGTGGCAGTTAAAAATCAGGGAACCATGGGTGAGGAGGTAGTCAGTGGAGGGGATGGACTCTGAAAAGACCTGCTTGGGGAAGTTAGGACTGGTGGCATTGCGGATATGGTAAGCAGAGCAGATTTCAAGGCCAAGGTGAGAAGCACACCTAGCACCTCATCCTCTGTAATCACAGGGCTGAGCTTGGTGATCAAGCTGGTGTAGGGCGGAGGGTGGGGGGCAATAACAGGGAGACAATTAAATCAACATAAAGGAGAAAAGATGGTGAAACAGACTTATAAAAACGGGAGATCATAATGGGAGATAGTAAACATAAGGGGGTAAAAATGAAGATAAACATCTAAAAAGTGTACACAAAAAAATAAAAAAACTCACACACTGTTATGATTAAAAGAACACAATGCGAAGTTCAGCCAAAGCATAAAAGTTGCGATGGGTGGTGTAGCACACAACAGTCATGGACAGCAACACTATGTACAAGTCCAGCACATGATTAAAATCACAACACTTGTCGTCACTGTTGAACAGCACCAAACACAACACTAACGTAGCACACAGATGACAAGGAACAAACTGGGAGGATCTGCCAGGAGTACGGAGACAAGGCAGAAGGGAAGGACGGGGGGGGGGATGGGAATTGCTAGAGGGGAGGGGGGGAGGAGAAGAGGAGAAAGGTGGGGAGCGTGCCAAAGGGGGCTGGGGAGGGACGGACGGAGAGGGAAACAGTCGAGGAGGAGGTTCAGAGACTCAGGGGTGGGGGGAAGGAGGAAAATCTGCTCTGGGGGAAGGAAGGGAGAGGAAAAGGGGGTCCCTGGGGAGGGGGGAGGATCAAAGACAGGCTACAGTTGGTAGGAAGGATGTATGTCACAGTAAAGTTCACAGTCTGGGTGGCGAAGGTGCAAGAAATTCCTCTGATGAAGGAGATGGAGGGTGTGGAGATGGAGAGAGGGAGGGTTACAGTGATGGAGGCATGGCAACAGGCAGGGAATGGAGACGAAGGAGGACACCATAGGGTGAGGATCAAGCCCACAGACAGTATAAAGAATGTGGATATGTTGGAGGAAAAGGGGAGGTGTTGGAAGGGGATGAAATCATACAGGAATTGTTTGGGGGGACAGAAGGTGGATACGGAAGGCAAGGCAGAGCACGTGAAACTGGATTTGGAGGGCCTTAAAAAATGTGTGACTGTGTGTGTGGGGGGGGGGGGGGGGATGGAGGCAATACTGGCATAACAGAGGATAGGATGGATGAGGGATTTGTAGGTGTGGAGAATGGTGGAAGGATGCAATCACCATGCCCAGCCGGACAGTAAATTCGCGTAGTCGTTTGTCTTCTGTTTTTGTTTTGAACGGCCAGTGTCGGTTGGTCACAGTCAGTGTGCTCCCTGCCGCCGTTGGATAAGCAGCTGCAGCAGCAAGTCGTATACTCCTAGCTCACTCATTTGTTACATATTTTAATTCTTAATTTCTTTGCGTGTTTTTGGTACTTGCATTGTTTAATTCATAAATTTCGGGCGTATTATAGTATTTGAGAGTTGTAGCATCGCGTTTTAGTACCTGAATAGTGTAAAATCGCGTAGTCTCCTTCCGCCGCCGAGCAGTGTCAGCAATGCACAAGTAGCAGCATTATTGCATTTACTAGGCAATCTTGTATTTTAATAACCATTTAAATTTTGTGTCGATTTGTTTGCGATCTCTGTAGATTAGCTCAGACGTTCTTTGCACAACAGTTTTTAGCATGGACAGGGACTGCAACTGCTGTGTTCAGATGCAGGCTGAGTTGACATCCCTTCGCTCCCAGGTTCAGGCTGTGTTGGCTTCGGTCACACAGCTTGAGGCTGTTGCCAATGGGCATCACTGTGGGGGTCCGGATGGGGGTTTGTCGGGAACAGCGAGCTCGTTGATTGTGCTCCCTGCCGCCGTTGGATAAGCAGCTGCAGCAGCAAGTCGTATAACCCTAGCTTACTTATTTGTTAGATAGTTTAATTAATTTCTTTGCGTGTTTTTGGGTACTTGCATTGTTTAATTCATATATTTCGGGCTTATTATAGTATTTGACAGTTGTAGCATCGCGCTTTAGTGTTTACTACGTAGATTCTTATTTAAATTGCGTGTGAGTTTCGTATAGGAGGTGCAATTTCGAGTTTTAGTTACTGTAATCGTAAATTCAGCAGATTGTAGCGCAGTCGTTAGGCATTTGTACAGGTTAGTTGATACATTCTTTGCGTGTTTCGCTTGCGTTATCTAGGCACGGACTCGTGTTTCAGTAACTGTTGTTCAACATCGATTAGAATGGACAGGGACTGCGATTACTTTGTTCGGATGAGGGCTGACTTGGCATCCCTTCGCTCACAGCTGCAATCGGCGCTGACTTCGGTCGCGCAGCTTGAGGCTGTTGCCAATGGGCCGGACTTGGGTATCACGGGGATGTCAACCTCGTCCCGTCTGTCCCCAGATCGGTCTGCCGCTGTGGTTGCCCCGGTTGCTGCCCGCAGTGGGGCTGAGCCTTCGCCTGTGGTTGATTGGGAGGTCGTTCCAAGGCGTGGCAGGCAGCGAAAGGCGTCCCCGGAGGCTGATCAGAAAGCCGCCCCGGTGCGTCTGACAAACCGGTTTCAGGCACTGTCTCTGGCTGAGCCAGATGCAGCTGCCTGCCCTGTTTCAGAGAATCATTCTCAGCCTTCAAGGTCCGTGCAATCGCAGAGGGTGGGCTTACTGGTAGTTGGGAGCTCCAATGTTAGGCGCGTAATGGGGCCCCTTAGGGATACGGCGGCTAAGGAGGGGAAGAAATCCAGTGTGCACTCCATGTGCATTCCGGGAGGAGTCGTTCCTGATGTGGAAAGGGTCCTTCCGGATGCCATGAAGAGCACAGGGTGCAGCCAGCTGCAGGTGGTGGCACATGTCGGCACTAATGACGTGTGTCGCTTTGGATCTGAGGAAATTCTCTCTGGATTCCAGCGGCTATCTGATTTGGTGAAGGCTGCCGGTCTTGCTTACGAGATGAAGGCAGAGCTCACCATCTGCAGCATCGTTGACAGAACCGACTGCGGACCTTTGGTGCAGAGCCGGGTGGAGGGTCTGAATCAGAGGCTCAGACGGTTTTGCGACCGTATTGGCTGCAGATTCCTTGACTTGCGCCATAGGGTGGTGGGGTTTCGGGTTCCGCTGAATAGGTCAGGAGTTCACTACACTCAGCTGGCGGCTACACGGGTAGCGGAGGCTATGTGGCGTGGACTGGGCGGCTTTTTAGGTTAGAAGGCCTCGGGAAAGTGCGGGATGGGCTGCAATGTCAAAGGGTGCTTGGCAATTACAGGACGTGCTTGGATCAAGGAACAGTCGGAATTATAGCTGTAAATTGTTGTAGTTGCGCTGGAAAAGTCCCTGAGCTTCAAGCGCTAATAGAAAGCACAGAAGCTGATATCGTTATAGGTACAGAAAGCTGGCTAAAGCCTGAAATAAGTTCTGCAGAAATTTTTACGAAGTCTCAGACGGTGTTCAGGAAAGATAGATTAGGCAGAATTGGTGGTGGAGTGTTTGTGTCTGTCAGTAGTGGTTTATGTTGTAGTGGAGTCGAAGTAGATACTCCGTGCGAATTGGTATGGGTGGAGGTTATACTTAACAGCCGAATTAAGTTAATAAGTGGCTCCTTCTACCGACCCCCAGACTCCGATGATACAGTTGCGGAACAGTTCAGAGAAAGTTTGAGTCTCGTAACAAATAAATACCCCACTCGTACGGTTATAGTTGGTGGGGACTTCAACCTACCCTCGGTATGTTGGCAAAAATACTTGTTCAAAACCGGTGGTAGGCAGAAAACGTCTTCCGAGATTGTCCTAAATGCTTTCTCCGAAAATTATTTCGAGCAGTTAGTCCACGAACCCACGCGAATTGTAAATAGTTGCGAAAACACACTTAACCTCTTAGCCACAAACAATCCAGAGCTGATAGAGAGCATCATGACTGATACAGGGATTAGTGATCACAAGGTCATTGTAGCTAGGCTCAATACCATTTCTTCCAAATCCATCAGAAACAAACGCAAAATAGTTTTATTTGGAAAAGCGGATAGAGTGCCACTAGAAACCTTCCTAAAAGACAATTTCCATTCCTTCCGAACTGACTATGCGAATGTAGACGAGATGTGGCTCAAATTCAAAGATATAGTAGCAACAGCAATTGAGATATTCATACCTCATAAATTAGTAAGAGATGGAACGGATCCGAACGCTGTTGCAGAGGCAACGGAAAAAGCATGCGAAGTTCAGAAGAACGCGAAATCCCGAAGATGGGCTAAAATTTACTGAAGCGCGAAATTTGGCACGTAATTCGATGCGAGATGCCTTTAATAGGTTCCACAACGAAACATTGTCTCGAAATTTGGTAGAAAATCCGAAGAAATTCTAGTTGTATGTAAAGTACACAAGCGGCAAGACGCAGTCAATACCTTCGCTGCGCAGTGCCGATGGTATTGTTATCGACGACTGTGCCGCTAAAGCGGAGTTATTGAACGCAGTTGTCCGAAATTCCTTCACCAGGGAAGACGAATGGAATATTCCAGAATTTGAAACACGAACATCTGCTAGCATGAGTCTCTTAGAAGTAGATACCTTAGGGGTTGCGAAGCAACTCAAATCGCTTGATACGGGCAAGTCTTCAGGTCCAGATTGTATACCGATTAGGTTCCTTTCAGATTACGCTGATACTATAGCTCCCTACTTAGCACTCATATACAACCGCTCGCTCACCGATAGATCTGTACCTACAGATTGGAAAATTGCGCAGGTCGCACCAGTGTTCAAGAAGGGTAGTAGGAGTAATCCATTTAACTACAGACCTAAATCATTGACGTCGGTTTGCAGTAGGGTTTTGGAGCATATACTGTATTCAAACATTATGAATCACCTGGAAGGGAACGATCTATTGAGACGTAATCAGCATGGCTTCAGAAAACATCGCTCTTGTGCAACGCAGCTAGCTCTTTATTCGCACGAAGTAGTGGCCGCTATCGACATGGGATCTCAAGTTGATTCCGTATTTATAGATTTCCAGAAAGCTTTTGACACCGTTCCTCACAACCGACTTCTAATCTAGCTGCGGAGCTATGGGGTATCGGCTCAGTTGTGCGACTGGATTCGTGATTTCCTGTCAGGAACGTCGCAGTTCGTAGTAATAGACGGCAAATCATCGAGTAAAACTGAAGTGATATCAGGTGTTCCCCAGGGAAGCGTCCTGGGACCTCTACTGTTCCTGATCTATATAAATGACCTGGGTGACAATCTGAGCAGTTCTCTTAGACTGTTCGCAGATGATGCTGTAATTTACCGTCTAGTAAGGTCATCCGAAGACCAGTATCAGTTGCAAAGCGATTTAGAAAAGATTGCTGTATGGTGTGTCAGGTGGCAGTTCACGCTAAATAACGAAAAGTGTGAGATGATCCACATGAGTTCCAAAAGAAATCCGTTGGAATTCGATTACTCGATAAATAGTACAATTCTCAAGGCTGTCAATTCAACTAAGTACCTGGGTGTTAAAATCACGAACAACTTCAGTTGGAAGGACCACATAGATAATATTGTGGGGAAGGCGAGCCAAAGGTTGCGTTTCATTGGCAGGACACTTATAAGATGCAACAAGTCCACCAAAGAGACAGCTTACACTACACTCGTTCGTCCTCTGTTAGAATATTGCTGCGCGGTGTGGGATCCTTACCAGGTGGGATTGACGGAAGACATCGAAAGGGTGCAAAAAAGGGCAGCTCGTTTTGTGTTATCACGTTATAGGGGAGAGAGTGTGGCAGATATGATACACGAGTTGGGATGGAAGTGGCAGATATGATACACGAGTTGAGATGGAAGTCATTACAGCATAGACGTTTTTCGTAGCGACGAGACCTTTTTACGAAATTTCAGTCACCAACTTTCTCTTCCGAATGCGAAAATATTTTGTTGAGCCCAACCTACATAGGTAGGAATGATCATCAAAATAAAATAAGAGGAATCAGAGCTCGAACAGAAAGGATTAGGTGTTCGTTTTTCCCGCTCGCTGTTCGGGAGTGGAATAGTAGAGAGATAGTATGATTGTGGTTCGATGAACCCTCTGCCAAGCACTTGAATGTGAATTGCAGAGTAGTCATGTAGATGTAGATGTAGATGTCCCACGCATACGCCGATCGGACTCAGACTGTGGTTGCCCGAGATACTGCCCGCATTGAGGCTGATTCGTCACCTGTGGTAGAGTGGGAGGTCGTCTAAAGGTGTGGCAGGAGGCGAAAGACATTCCGGAGGGCTGAACGGAAGGCCTCTCCAGTTTGTCTGACAAACCGGTTTCAGGCTCTGTCTCTGGCTGATACTGATCTTTGGCCTGGCATGGATGCTTGTCCTATTCCAGAGGTTGCCCCTCAGTCTGCAAGATCCGCGCGGTCGCAGAGGGTGGGCTTACTGGTAGTTGGGAGCTCCAACGTCAGGCGCGTAATGGAGCCCCTTAGGGATATGGCAGCAAGAGAGGGAAGAAAACCAATGTGCACTCCGTGTGCATACCGGGGGCAGTCATTCCAGATGTGGAAAGGGTCCTTCCGGATGCCATGAAGGGTACAGGGTGCACCCATCTGCAGGTGGTCGCTCATGTCAGCACCAATGATATGTGTCGCTATGGATCGGAGGAAATCCTCTCTGGCTTCCGGCGGCTATCTGATTTGGTGAAGACTGCCGATCTCGCTAGCGGGATGAAAGCAGAGCTCACCATCTGCTATATCGTCGACAGGACTGACTGCGGACCTTTGGTACAGAGCCGAGTGTAGGGTCTGAATCAGAGGCTGAGACGGTTCTGCGACCATGTGGGCTGCAAATTTCTCGACTTGCGCCATAGGGTGGTGGGGTTTCGGGTTCCGCTGGATAGGTCAGGAGTCCACTACACGCAACAAGTGACTACATGGGTAGCAGGGGTTGTGTGGCGTGGGCTGGGCGGTTTTTTATGTTAGATGGCGTCGCTCAAGTACAGAAAGGGCAACAGCCTCAAAGGGTGCGGGGCAAAGTCAGGACATGCGGGGACCAAGCAGCAATCGGTATTGTAATTGTAAACTGTCGAAGCTGCGTCCGTAAAGTACCGGAACTTCAAGCGCTCATAGAAAGCACCGAAGCTGAAATCGTTATAGGTATAGAAGGCTGGCTGAAGCCAGAGATAAATTCTGCCGAAATTTTTTCAAAGGTACAGACGGTGTTTAGAAAGGATAGACTGCATGCAACCGGTGGTGGAGTGTTCGTCGCTGTTAGCAGTAGTTTATCCTGTAGTGAAGTAGAAGTGGATAGTTCCTGTGAATTATTATAGGTGGAGGTTGCACTCAACAACCGAACTAGGTTAATAATTGGCACCTTTTACCGACCTCCCAACTCAGCAGCATTAGTGGCAGAACAACAGAGAGAAAATTTGGAATACATTTCACATAAATTTTCTCAGCATGTTATAGTCTTAGGTAGAGATTTCAATTTACCAGATATAGACTGGGGCACTCAGATGTTGAGGACGGGTGGTAGGGACAGAGGATCGAGTGACATTATACTGAGTGTACTATCCAGTAATTACCTCGAGCAATTAAACAGAGAACCGACTCGTGGAGATAACATCTTGGACCTACTGGTAACAAACAGACCAAAACTTTTCGACTCTGTATGTGCAGAACAAGGAATCAGTGATCATAAGGCCGATGCAGCATCCCTGAATATGGAAGTTAATAGGAATATAAAAAAAGGGAGGAAGGTTTATCTGTTTAGCAAGAGTAATAGAAGGCAGATTTCAGGCTACCTAACAGATGAAAACGAAAATTTCTGTTCCGACACTGACAATGTTGAGTGTTTATGGAAAAAGTTCAAGGCAATCGTAAAATGCGTTTTAGACAGGTACGTGCCGAGTAAAACTGTGAGGGACGGGAAAAACCCACCGTGGTACAACAACAAAGTTAGGAAACTATTGCGGTAGCAAAGAGAGCTTCACTCCAAGTTTAAATGCAGCCAAAACCTCTCAGACAAACAGAAGCTAAACGATGTCAAAGTTAGCGTAAGGATGGCTATGCGTGAAGCGTTCAGTGAATTCGAAAGTAAAATTCTATGTATCGACTTGACAGAAAATCCTAGGAAATTCTGATCTTACGTTAAATCAGTAAGTGGCTCGAAACAGCATAGCCAGACACTCCGGGATGATGATGGCATTGAAACAGAGGATGACACGCGTAAAGCTGAAATACTAAACACCTTTTTCCAAAGCTGTTTCACAGAGGAAGACCGCACTGCAGTTTCTTCTCTAAATCCTCGCACAAACAAAAAAATGGCTAACATCGAAATAAGCATCCAAGGAATAGAAAAGCAACTGGAATCACTCAACAGAGGAAAGTCCACTGGATCTGACGGGATACCAATTCGATTCTACACAGAGTACGCGAAAGAACTTGCTCCCCTTCTAACAGCCGTGTACCACAAGTCTCTAGAGGAACGGAAGGTTCCAAATGATTAGAAAAGAGCACAGGTAGTCCCAGTCTTCAAGAAGGGTCGTCGAGCAAATGCGCAAAAGTATAGACCTATATCGCTGACGTCGATCTGTTGTAGAATTTTAGAACATGTTTTTTGCTCGAGTATCATGTCGTTTTTGGAAACCCAGAATCTGCTCTGTAGGAATCAACATGGATTCTGGAAACAGCGATCGTGTGAGACCCAACTCGCTTTATTTGTTCATGAGACCCAGAAAATATTAGATACAGGCTCCCAGGTAGATGCTTTTTTCGTTGACTTCCGGAAGGCGTTCGATACAGCTCCGCACTGTCGCCTGATGAAACAAAATAAGAGCCTACGGAATATCAGACCAGCTGTGTGGCTGGATTGAAGAGTTTTTAACAAACAGAACACAGCATGTTGTTATCAATGGAGAGACGTCTACAGACGTTAAAGTAACCTCTGGCGTGTCACAGGGGAGTGTTATGGGACCATTGCTTTTCACAATATATATAAATGACCTAGTAGATAGTGTCGGAAGTTCCATGCGGCTTTTCGCGGATGATGCTGTAGTATACAGACAAGTTGCAGCATTAGAAAATTGTAGCGAAATGCAGGAAGATCTGCAGCGGATAGGCACTTGGTGCAGGGAGTGGCAACTGACCCTTAACATAGACAAATGTAATGTATTGCGAATACATAGAAAGAAGGATCCTTTATTGTATGATTATATGATAGCGGAACAAACACTGTTAGCAGTTACTTCTGTAAAATATCTGCGAGTTTGCGTGTGGAACGATTTGAAGTGGAATGATCATATAAAATTAATTGTTGGTAAGGCGGGTACCAGGTTGAGATTCATTGGGAGAGCCCTTAGAAAATGTAGTCCATCAACAAAGGAGGTGGCTTACAAAACACCTGTTGGACCTATACTTGAGTATTGCTCATCAGTGTGGGATCCGTACCAGATCGGGTTGACGGAGGAGATAGAGAAGATCCAAAGAAGAGTGGCGCGTTTCGTCACAGGGTTATTTGATAACTGTGATAGCATTATGGAGATGTTTAACAAACTCAAGTGGCAAACTCTGCAAGAGATTCGCTCTGCATCGTGGTGTAGCTTGCTCGCCAGGTTTCGAGAGGGTGCGTTGCTGGGTGAGGTATCGAATATATTGCTTCCCCCTACGTATACCTCCCGAGGAGATCACAAATGTAAAATTAGAGAGATTAGAGCGCGCACGGAGGCTTTCAGACAGTCGTTCTTCCCGCGAACCATGCAAGACTGGAACAGGAAAGAGAGGTAATGACAGTGGCACGTAAAGTGCCCTCCGCCACACACTGTTGGGTGGCTTGCGGAGTATAAATGTAGATGTAGATGTAGACAGGAGTTTCAAGAGACGGAGGCGGTAATGGGCTTTCTGCTGGATGGTCAGGAGATGGGGGTTCAGGTGAGGTGATGGTGGAGGGTGAGACAAAGGTATCTCAGGGCAAGGGTGAGCTGGATGGGAAGACCATAAATGGTTATGTAGATACCATGGAGGTGGCAGGAGCGGGTGGTATGGCCTATGATGATTTCCTGGGTCTTGGAGGGGTTGTGACAAGTGGTGAGCTGGTCAAGGTGGGTTTGTAGGTGCGTTGGGACTGCTGAAGGGTAGGATAGAGAGCCAGGAAAGCAGTGCCATCTGCATATTGGAGGAGGTGAACAGATGGGGATGGCTTGCGCATATCAGCAGTGTACAGGAGATAGAGGATAGGGGTGAGGATGGAGGTTTGGGGTACGTCATCGATGGGATAAAAGATACGAGAGTTGGTATTGTGGATGGCGACATAGGAAGGATGGCGTGAGAGGAAGAAAGCGACCAGGCGGACAAAATTGATAGGCAGGGCATAGGTAGGGAGTTTAAAGAGGAGACAGGGATGCCAGACATGGTCTAAGCATTTTGGAGGTTGAGGCAAACAAAAACGGCGAAGCGACAGGAGTTAAATTGGAGGGAGAGAAGGTGGGCGAGGTTAAGTAGTTGATCTTCAGTGGAAAAGGGGGGCTCAGAAGCCACGCTGGGTGATGGAGAGGAGGTGGTGTAGATTAAGGTGGTGATGGATATGATGGGAGAGGCTGGATTCCAAGACTTTACTGAAGATGGAGGTGAGGCAGATGGGATGATAGGAAGAGGGGTTTGTTGGGTTTGAGGAACAAGAGGACATGGGAAGTCTTCCAAAGGTAAAATAGTTTCTGCCATACCGCCAATATGTAGTAGCCCTTAACATAATGCTGTATGAGCACAATGGTTATAAAACTAACCTACAGAACTTTCTCTATGATATATATGCTTGAATATTGTTAACAACAGCAATTCAATATATTGGTTTTATTATATTTATTATTAAAATGTGTTTGAGGTGGCACAGAGATGAGTACTCTTTACATTCGTAACAAAATGGCAAGTCACACCAACTATCCATCTTGCTGACATTTGGTGACACCTATGAACTATTCAGTAAGAGAAACCACATATCTGTCACAATGATTAAATAAAGAGAAAATAGTACAAAGGATAGAAACATTTAAATCAAATCAATTCTAATAGTTGAAGCATACAGCATGTGCCTCCTTGTGTCTGGTAAATATTTTTAAAAAAGATTTTAAAAAGTTTTATCAATCTGGGGTTGCATATGTGTTTTAAAGAATAACAAAATGATTGGCTCCTGAGGATTGAAACTGGGCTTTCTTACATCTGCCATGTTTGCTGTTAAATGTGGCAGTAAGTCAGACAGCAATGAAAATAATATTTTTTATATTTTATTTTGTGTTATTCCTATGCAAATTTGAAGTTTTTTTACTAGAGGCCATAGCTGCTTTTCTTTGAGTGTTATACATTATGTACCTCATATAGAGGGCACCAAATGGTTAACTAATATGTTCACCACAAAACGTATCTTCATTATACAGTAGTCTTGAGTGAACTGTGGCAGAAGCCCGAACAAGAGGGGCCTGATGCGTTGGGACATGCACTGATACTATGAAATAGTGGTAGGTAATCTAATCAGTAAGACATATAGGTTATCCCACAAATTGTACCTTTTTATTCTATCACCTTACTGTGTACTTCTTGTATGTTTTTGCATTGATAATGATTAGGCACTAGCCAAAATCTGAATGTTCCTAATAGAACCTGAAAGGAAAAGATGACTGATTACTGTGCTCTATCATTTGAAAGTCTTCACAGGATTTGGCATTCAGAGGCTTGCCTGCTCCGTAAATCAGGATAGGTGGAAATCCATGTTATCTCTGCCAAAAGAGCACAGTGCTGGTTCCCACTTAACTGTTTCAGAGCACAGTATTCATTATACATTATTGAACATTTGTCCCCCCCCCCCCCCCCCCCCCCCATGAACCGTAAACCTTGCCATTGGTGGGGAGGTGTGCGTGCCTCAGCGATACAGATAGCCGTACTGTAGGTGTAACCATAACGGAGAGGTATCTGTTGAGAGGCCAGACAAACGTATGGTTCCTGAAGAGGGGTAGCAGCCTTTTCAGTAGTTGCAGGGGCAACAGTCTGGATGGTTGACAGATCTGGCCTTGTAACACTAACCAAAGCGGCCTTGCTGTGCTGATACTGCAGCAGTAATTTTTCCCGAGGGCATACAGCTTTGCTGTCTGGTTAAATGATGATGGCATTCTCTTGGGTAAAATATTCCGGAGGTAAAATAGTCCCCCATTTGGATCTCCGGGCGGGGACTACTCAGGAGGACGTCGTTATCAGGATAAAGAAAACTGGTGTTCTACGGATCGGAGCATGGAATGTCAGATCTCTTCATCGGGCAGGTAGGTTAGAAAATTTAAAAAGGGAAATTGATAGGTTAAAGTTAGATATAGTGGGAATTAGTGAAGTTCGGTGGCAGGAGGAACAAGACTTTTGGTCAGGTGAATACAGGGTTATAAATACAAAATCAAATAGGGGTAATGCAGGAGAAGGTTTAATAATGAATAAAACAATAGGAATGTGGGTAAGCACAGCACAGCAAACGCATTGTTGTGGCCAAGATAGACATGAAGCCCACGCCTACGAGAATAGTACAAGTCTATATGCCAACTAGCTCTGCAGATGACAAAGAATTTGAAGAAATGTATGACGAGATATAAGAAATTATTCAGATAGTGAAGGGAGACGAAAATTTAATAGTCATGGGTGACTGGAATTCGATAGTAGGAAAAGGAAGAGAAGGAAATGTAGTAGGTGAATATGGGTTGGGGATAAGAAATGAAAGAGGAAGCCGCCTTGTGGAATTTTGCACAGAGCACAACTTAATCATAGCTAACACTTGGTTCAAGAATCATAAAAGAAGGTTGTATACTTGGAAGAAGCCTGGAGATACTGTCAGGTTTCAGATATATTATATAATGGTAAGACAGAGATTTAGGAACCAGGTTTTAAATTGTAAGACATTTCCAGGGGCAGATGTGGACTCTGACCATAATCCATTGCTTATGAACTGTAGATTAAAACTGAAGACATTGCAAAAAGGTGGGAACTTAAGGAGATGGGACCTGGATTAACTGACAAACCAGAGTTTCTACAGAGTTTCAGGGAGGGCATAAGGGAACAATTGACAAGCTGGGGGAAAGAAATAGGGTAGAAGAAGAATGGATAGCTTTGTGGGAGGAAGTAGTGAAGGCAGCAAATGGTCAAGTAGGTAAAAAGACGAGGGCTAGTAGAAATCCTTGGATGACAGAAGAAATATTGAATTTAATTGACGAAAGAAGAAAATACAAAAATGCAGTAAATGAAGCAGGCAAAAAGGATTACAAACGTGTCAAAAATGAGATCGACAGGAAGTGCAAAATGGCTAAGCAGGCATGTCTAGAGGACAAATGTAAGGATGTAGAGGCTTATCTCACTAGGGGGAAGATAGATACTGCCTACAGGAAAGTTAAAGAGACCTTTGGAGAAAAGAGAAGCACTTGTATGAATATCAAGAGCTCAGATGGAAAGCCAGTTGTAAGCAAAGAAGGGAAAGCGAAAAGGTGGAAGGAGTATATTGAGGGTCTATATAAGAGTGATGTACTTGAGGGCAATGTTATAGAAATAGAAGAGGATGTACATGAAGATAAAATGGGAGATATTATACTGCGTGAAGAATTTGACAGAGCACTGAAAGACCTAAGTCGAAACAAAGCCCCAGGAGTAGACAACATTCCATTAGAACTATTGACAGCCTTGGGAGAGCCAGTCCTGACAAAACTCTACCATCTGGTGAGCAAAATGTATGAGACAGGCGAAATACCCTCAGATTTCAAGAAGAATATAATAATTCCAATACCAAAGAAAGCAGGTGTTGACAGATGTGAAAATTACCGAACTATCAGTTTAATAAGTCAGAGCTGCAAAATACTAATGCAAATTCTTTATAGACGAATGGAAAAACTGGTAGAAGCCGACCTCGGGGAAGATCAGTTTGGATCCCGTAGAAATATGGGAACAAGTGAGGCAATACTGACCCTACGATTTATTTTAGAGGCTAGATTAAGAAAAGGCAAACCTATGTTTCTAGCATTTGTAGACTTAGAGAAAGCTTTTGACAATGTTGGCTGGAATACTTTCTTTCAAATTCTGAAGGTGGCAGGGGTAAAATAATGGAGCGAAAGGCTATTTACAATTTGTACAGAAACCAGATGGCAGTTATAAGAGTCGAGGAACATGAAAGGGAAGTAGTGGTTGGGGAGGGAGTGAGACAGAGTTGTAGCCTCTCCCCGATGTTGTACAATCTATATATTGAGCAAGCAGTAAAGGAAACAAAAGAAAAATTCAGAATAGGTATTAAAATCCATGGAGAAGAAATAAAAACTTTGAGGTTTGCTGATGACATTGTAACTCTGTCAGAGGCAGCAAAGAACTTGGAAGAGCAGTTGAATGGAATGGACAGTGTCTTGAAAAGAGGATATAAGATGAACATCAACAAAAGCGAGGATAATGGAATGTAGTCAAATTAAGTCGGGTGATGCTGAGGGAATTAGATTAGGAAATGAGGCACTTAAAGTAGTAAAGGAGTTTTGCTATTTGGGGAGCAAAATAACTGATGGTGGTCAAAGTAGAGAGGATATAAAATGTAGACTGGCAATGGGAAGGAAAGCAATTCTGTAGAAGAGAAATTTGTTAACATCGAGTATAGATTTAAGTGTCAGGAAGTCGTTTCTGAAAGTATTTGTATGGAGTGTAGCCATGTATGGAAATGAAACATGGATGATAACTACTTCAGACAAGAAGAGAATAGAAGCTTTTGAAATGTGGTGCTACAGAAAAATGCTGAAGATTAGATGGGTAGATCACATAACTAATGAGGAGGTATTGAATAGGATTGGGGAGAAGAGGAGTTTGTGGCACAACTTGACTAGAAGAAGGGATCGGTTGGTAGGACATGTTCTGAGGCATCAAGTGATCCCCAATTTAGTGTTGGAGGGCAGCGTGGAGGGTAAAAACTGTAGAGGGAGACCAAGAGATGAATACACGAAGCAGATACAGAAGGATGTAGGCTGCAGTAGGTACTGGGAGATGAAGAAGCTTGCACAGGATAGAGTAGCATGGAGAACTGCATCAAACCAGTCTCAGGACTGAAGACCACAACAACAACATATTGAACATTAGACTCTGTAGTAGGTGTTCACATGTGTTCACATGTTGGCCCAATGACATTGTCAGTTGCAATTGCAGTGGCCATGGGA
Source organism: Schistocerca gregaria (assembly GCF_023897955.1). Classification (NCBI taxonomy): domain Eukaryota; kingdom Metazoa; phylum Arthropoda; class Insecta; order Orthoptera; family Acrididae; genus Schistocerca; species Schistocerca gregaria. The sequence goes on along the minus strand of NC_064926.1, from coordinate 165,850,401 downwards.
TCATCAAGATTTGGCCATAGATCAATGGAAACAAGTTGTCTCATCAGATGAATCAGAATTTTTTTACACCAGGCTGAGGATTGTATCCAAAAATACCATCAGCTACGTGAACAGTGGTTGGAAATATGCAACATGCCAAGGATGCAGGCTCGTGAGAGCAGTATTATGTTATGGGAGACATTCTGCTTCAGTCAAGTGGGACCTGTGGTAGTAATCTGTTGACCACCTATACCTCTTCATGCTGATGTCTTCCCCACCAGCGATGTCATCTTCCAGCAGGATAATTTTTCCTGTCTCGAAGCCAGAACCATGCTACAGTGTTTTGAGGAACATGGTAGTGTACTCAAGTTAATATCTTGGCCACAAAGTTTGCATTATCAGAATCCAATGGATGAGGTGCCATTACCACATACACAAATCAGTGGCCCACTGTTTGAGGAAATTACATGACTTGTGCATGGACATCTGGTGCGACATACCTCCACAAACCTATTAACAAACTGTCAAATCCTGATACACAGAATCAGTGACATTTGCATTCCAAAGATGGTCCAACGAGTTATTAAGCAGGTTATTCAAATGGTTCAAATAGCTCTGAGCACTATGGGACTAACATCTGAGGTCATCAGTCCCCTAGAACTTAGAAGTACTTAAACCTAACTAACCTAAGAACATCACACACATCCATGCCCAAGGCAGGATTTGAACCTGCAACAGGAGCGTCCCTCGGTTCCAGACTGTAGCGCCTAGAACCGCTCGGCCACTCCGGCCGGCAAGCAGGTTGTCATAATATTTTGGTGCATCAGTGTATTCTGTAATATGCATGGCTTTGTCCAGCCTACAGTATATTGTTTCATCAACAGTCGTTTCAACTGTAGTTACGTTTTCTCTGCAACTCTGTCTTTCAGATAAATTTATGCTAAAAAAGACCTATGGAACATACTGAAAATCATTAGAGGAGAATGGATATTCCTTTGATAAAACTAGATGCTTCTGGCAATTAACTGAGCAAGTAGTCACTTACCAGAAGCATTCAGATTCAAAACCTTACATGTATGATGCAGCTGAGTGTGTGGCAATACATCTACCACTCCCATGCATGAATGGCTCACTCCACTGAGCATTTACACATTCTACAGAATGTTGCATCAATGGCTTATCATACCACAATCTTCACACAAGTGGAGGAGCATTCTTAGCTAATTACCTGGCAATTATCTCCCAAAGAGTTTTGGCGAATTCTGACATTCCTTTACTGTGACTACTACACTCATCATTGAGACCTTCTTGATCTTCTTAAAACTTTCATTCCAAAACAGCTTAGCTTACAACATAAGCTCTTTACTGACAGACTGGTTCTGGTCTTCTCAGATAGTCTGTGTGCTTTCATTCAGTCTCCAGGGAATTGAAGCTATTGGAGGTAGTTGTACTAAAGCATTTCCTATATCTGTTCACTGTATTCACTGATTAGGAAGGATTCATTGTAATCCACTTTCTTAGTCTAAATCTAAGATACAAATGAAGTTGAGAGAGTTTGTCACCTGTAAAGAAACAGAAAGTAACCAATATTTTTTTAAAAAAGAAAGACATATATAAATATACATGATATACATGAGGCTGCAGGATCTCTTATTGATTACATAATAGTAAATAAAAATCTCACCTCAAGGGTGTTAGGCACACAAGTACGTATGGAGAGACACATCAGTATGGGATACTGTCTTGTTAAACCAAAGATCCAGCTATGAGAAAGATGGAAGAAACAGAACAAGAGGAAAGATGAAAAAAACCCAAACAAAATTTTACAGGTGCAGCTACTTCAAGAAGATTAGATTAATTATTCATTCCATTGACTCATAAAAGAGGGAATCCTCCTCGGTGTGGAACATGTCAGATAAACACATTATAAAAATGTAATTAGAAAAACTTGAGTTTCATTAATTTTAATGATCCTCAGTTAATAAACAGTAAAACTATCTACATGAATTAAATTTAAACTTCTAATATTTACAGGTTTAATACTTACATCTGATTTCATTAAATCCATCATTCAGACATTTGCTAGTTTCTTGGCTATTACAACCAAGTATTGTCAAAAATTAAAGTATAATAAATATTCATTAAAATGGTGTACTGCACTTGTTGAGAAACTCATGGATGCAATAGAAGGAGCTGGCCACCAAAAATTCTTTTAAATTATGTTTAAATTGTGCCTTGTTTGAATCTAAACTCTTAATGGTTGCTAGTAACTTATTGAAAATATGTGTTGCTGAATACTGGACTCCTTTCTGGTCAAGAGTAAGTGATTTTAAATCTTTATGTATATTATTCTTATTCCTAGTAATGATACTGTGTACTAAGCAGTTAGCTGGAAAATGAGATGTATTATTTACAACAAACTTCATCAAGGAATAAATATACTGAGAAGCTGTGGTTAATATGCCCAACTCTTTGAATAGGTTTCAACATGATGTTCTTGGATTTACACTACTCATTACTCTTATTGTATGTTTCTGTACTCTAAATTTTGTTCTCTGTTTGTGGAGTTGCCACAAAATATGATACCATATGACATAATGGAGTGAAAGTAAGCAAAATATGCCAGTTTTTTATATTTATATTTCCTATGTCTGACATCATTCACATTGCAAACACAGACTTGCTTAGACGCTTTAGCAGTTCGTTTGTATGTTGCTCCCAACTGAATTTATTATCAAGTTGTAATCCCAAGAATTTTACACTCTCAACTTCTCCTATTTCCATGTCATCATATTTTATACACATAAGAAAAGGAAATCTCTTGGAAGTTCTGAACTGCATATAGTGGGTATTTTCAAAGTTTAATGACAGTGAATTGCCTATGAACCACTTATTAATGTCAGTAAAAATTTGATTAGCTGCCCTTTCTAAATTTATATTTGATTTACTATTTATTGCAATGTTTGTATCATCTGCAAGTACGACAAACTTGGCATCTGGTAATGTAACTGATGACAGGTCACTAATATACAAAAGAAACAGTAGTTGACCTAGTATGGAACCTTGGGGAACACCACATGAAATTTCTTCCCAGTCAGATGATCTCTGATTGCATACTGCTGAAGTGTTATGTAATGACACCCTTTGTTTTCTATTAGTAAGATATGACTTAAACCACTTTGCAGCACAACCAGTGACACCACAATATTTTAATTTACTTAAAAGAATGCTATGATTCATACAGGTCACAGAATATGCCAGTTGCCTCTAATTTATTGTCCAATGAATTAAGGACATTTTTGTTCTAAGTGTAAATAGCTTTCTCAATATCAGAACCCTTAAGATATCCAAACTGTGACTTTGACAGTAAGTTATTTTCACTAAGGTGCTTAAGTAGAACATAACATTTCTAAAGATTTTTGAAAAAGCTGGCAAAAGTGAGATCAGTTGGTAATTTGATGGCATTTTTTTGTCCCCTTTCTTGTGGAGAGGTATAACTTCACCATATTTAAGCCAGTCTGGGAATGTTCCCATGACAAGTGATTGATTACACAAATAACTTAAGATATGAATAAGTTCATATGAACACTCTTTTATTAACTTTGTTGATATGTTATCATAACCACTAGAATGCTTTGATTTCAACGACTTTATGATGGATTCTATTTCTTTGGGTAAAGTAAGTGTCAATTCCATTTAACTGAGATTGCTTGTGTGCACTAGTCTCAGATATTCGATTGCATTATTTACTGAATCTGACAACCCCATGCTATCAGTAACAGAGACAAAATACTTGTTTAAATGGTTTGCAACACATTGTTTGTTACCACGGTTTTATTTATTTTTAGAGCTATTTGTTCCTCCTCATTTCTGGTCCTACCTTTCTCTGACTTAACTATATCCCATATTGTTTTTATTTTATTGCTGGATGTATTTATCTTCTTCTCATAATGCAAGTGTTTAGATTTCTGGATAACCTTCTTCAATATTTTGCAGTAATTTTTGTAATGAGCTATAATGCTAGTATCAAAGGTGTCCCTACATATCAGATAGAGTTTACTTTTTGTCTCACACAATATCTTTATCCCTTGTGTGATCCATGGTTTCTTATTAGACTTCTGCTTAATTTGAGTTACCTTCAGGGGAAAACAATTTTCAGATATGATGCTAACTTTATTAATGAATGTTTTGTATTTTCCATTTGTGTCTTGGATGCTGTAAACATTCATCCAATTAATTTCTTTGAGCAATCTCCTAAACTTCTCAGGTTTGACTGTTTTATTGGCCATCTGTACTCAGTTCTCATAGATGTTTTACCCTGGCAATATTCAAACTTTAATGTTAGGTATCAGATAGCCCATTCACTACTGGTTTTGTAATGTGGCTTAGTTGCCCAGAATTGTCTATAAATGTATTATAAGTGGCAGTCTTACAACATTTGTATACCCTAGATGGGAAATTTACAGTAGAAATTAAACTGAATGACAATGTAACTGATTTCAGTAACTGTACAGTGACAGTGTTTTTCAGGACATCTATATTAAAATCACCAGCAACCACTAGTTCTTTGTTTTTTAATTTTAGATGAGATAATAAATCTTCAAGACTGTTTATAAACAGGTTGAAATTTCCTGAAGGTGCTTTGTATATGGCTACTATTATAAAGGACCTATTATGAAATTCTATCTCTGTTGCACTTGCTTCTAAGTGCTGCTCTAAGCAAAATTTATTAATGTCAATACTCTTAAATTTAAAACTGTTTTAACAAATGTGGCAACTCCTCCTTTCTCCATCTTTTGTCTACACAAGTAGGAGGCTAACTTAAATTCTGTAAGGTTTAATATATCTATACCAGTGATCACATGATGTTCAGAGAGGCAGATTCTATCAACTGGGTTCAATGACACTAATTCATCAATGCACATAAGTAGTTCATTAATTTTACTTCTAAGCCCTAGAATATTTTGATGCACTAAAGATAATTGGCATTTCACATTTACCGAGATGAAATCGGGTGGAAATAAAATTTCTGCTGATTGCTGTAAATTTTTAGCCAACAGCTGTGTTCGCTGATCCAGTGTGCCAGGATTATGTTGTTTCATTTCTTTATCAAACTGACAGTTTGTTTCATTTCTTTATCAAACTGATAGTTTTTTTCAATCTTTACTTCTCTCAGAACTTGACTTCGTTCTGTCCTACATATCCTAAAAAAGGTGCTGCTCCAACACCTATGACCAATGGTATATTACCACTCATGGCAGTAGCTCCCCCCCCCCTCCCCCCCCCCCTACATTTCCTGCTATTAGCCCAGCCAGTTTCCCCTTCCCTTTCTCGTTCAGGTGTAAGCCAGTCTAGTATAATCCCACCTACTGCAAGAATCAACGAGAACCAAACCAATATGTGACTCCGCACCTGACCCAAGCAGCCGTTCCAACTCCAAATTAACTCTCCCGACAGAAGAGTTTAAATGAGGTCGGTCATGGTGTCTCAGAACAGACACAAACTCAACACTAGTATGTCTCATTGCTGATGCAATCTTTGCCAGGTCACATTCTATATTGTACCCAGGATCTCTGTCAATACTATTGCCCGGCCCACCCAGAATAACCACAGTGTCTTCCTTGATAAAATCTTTACAGAGTGAACCTAAATCGTCTGTCATCTGACCCAGACCAGCACTTGGTTTAAAAAAAAATTGTGACCTGGTATTCTGATCCTAACTGGTCCTGCAAAAGTTGGCCTACACCTCTGGCAAGGACTCTATATCAGTGAAAGCTAACTAAGCTACTCCAACAAATGCCTTCAATCAAAGATCTAAATGAAGAATGGACAAACATTCAAAATACTATAATATGGGTCACTAAAGAAGTACTAGGTGAAAAACCCAAAATGAATTGAAAGAGGGGATAAATTGAAAGGTTTGAAATGAACAGATAGAAGAAGCCATATAAAAGAAAAATAAAGCCTATAGGGAGTTATCACAGAAACAGATTGAGGAAGTAAAGAAAAATATAATTAAATTATAAGTGAAACCACAGGGAATAGCATATAAACTGATCAGACAGCTAAGAAAAAGAGGCAGAGATATTTCAAATATAAATATCATTCACTCAGAAGATTGGTTAAATAACTAGATGAAACTATGCTGTAATGCAGATGCAGAAAAGAATGCAGAGAATGGGACAGATCTAATAGATCTGACAGAATTAAAACCAGCATTCAAGAAAAAATTTAAAAAAATTAAAAAGATAAATAAAGAAGCACGTGGATAAGATGGAACATTTCTAGAATTCAGAAAGCTCCATCTATATAATGTGTTGGTATCAAGTGAAATACCAAACAAATGGAGAGGCACTAAAGTTATTTCACTGTTTAAAAAAGAAGACAGAAGTAACACAACTAACTACATGGGAATCAGTCTTCTGAATGCTTCTTATAAATTCTGCAGCAATATGATTAATAAAAGTCTTTAAAACATCTCTGATTAAATTTTATTACAACAGAAAGCCGGCTTCTGTAAAGGAAGATCTTGTGCCAATGATGTTTTCACTCTGAAACAAATTGTGCAAAAAGGACAAGACCTCAATTTGGAGACACATCAAGCATTTATTGACTTTGGGAAGGCATCCACAGAAAAAAGCTCTCATCAATAATGGAGAAAAGAGGTTTCCCCAGACACCTGGTAAAAGTATGCCAAGGTTTATGAAAATACACCAAAATAAGAATAGACAGTGGAAAAGATCTGACACCAAAAATGGAGAGTAAGGCACCAACACTGTTCAACATCTACATTGACGACCTGGTCATGGAATGGATGATTGACAGAATACCCGAAGGTGTAAAAATTGGAAAATCCAAATTTCTAAATACACAGCTTTTTGCCAACAACCAGGTAATAATATAGAATAGTGAAGACAAATTACAAATAATGGTACATAGATTAAACAAAATAAGCTTACATTACAATCTAAAGATGTCAATAACAAAAGCAAAAAAATGGCGTTTTTAGGAAAGCACCCTTAAGGACTAAGGTAGTCTTAAATTTACTAATAATAAACACATGCCCCTTCTCCAGTGTCTAGGATGTGACAATTTTTGAAAGAGAAAGACATAAATAAGAAATTGAATACCAATCAACATGTATGTGACATGATAAGGAGAACATTGAAGGGTAAAACTACAAGATAAACCCAAACACAATTTTATAAAATCATGGGCACTACCCACAGTTCTACACGGAGCAGGAAGTTTGACATTAAGATCAGAACACCGAAGATGACTTGAAACATCAGGAATGGAGTTCTGCAGATCAGTGAAAGGCTGCAGAAGAGAAGACAGCACAAGGAATGAAGAAACAAGGAAAGAGGTAGGGGTGGAGCTCTTAACTGAAACAGTAATCCAACAAAAGCAGGACTGGAAAGATCATGTATTACATTTGTCACCTCAGAGAATACCTGAACAAGCAATGGAATACAGTCCTGTTCTAAGAAGAAATGTCAGAAGGCTGAGGAAGAGATGTGCAGCCAGAACAAGACACAGGGCCTAATCCTAGATGGACAGAAGAAGAATTACAGGTAGCAATTGTACTAAGTATTCTTGCACCACTGCCAAACCAGTTCAAAGTTATGAAACAAGCTGCTCTTTTCGCAATACTGTGCAGCAGTAGTGGCACTCACTGCACATCCAGAATTGATCTGTTTCATTCCACATGTGCATTATATTACAACTCCCTACAACACTGGTATTCATTGCACTGGTTGCCACTCCTGATGATTCTGTGGCAGGTTGTGTACTTTTCCTTTCCATAGTAAAGTTCTGATTATGTTATATAGTTAAAGATCTTTGTTATATCAAAGATGACAGTCAAAGGATTTCAAAATCAGATTTTTGATAAAATTAGTTTGTAAATGAAGATTATTTAGTGACACCTGCCTTAAATCATTTAAAAGTAGATTTTAGGGTTGAAGACATTACATACAGTAAAATGTGGTGTCTCTGAATCGTAATTTAGTGTCTTTTTCAACATGATTTTTTCTAAATACAAGAAAATATTTGCATCATATATGAAGTAAATCAGGTTCAAAAATCACAAATGAGTCTTCCTGGCAAAGGGCCTATGAGAATTTAACTGTATTGGAAGGCTAATAATTTTTGTTTCTTCTTTTGATGTCATATTCAAATAAAATTTGAAAATTTGTTTTTCATGTGGTGACTCCGGACACTGGAATCCTGCTGATATCTATGCTCGTTGACAGATCAGCTGACCAGTGATGTGCAGTGTTATTTTGAACTTGTTATTTATCAGGTAGGTTTAATTAAACTTATTTACCTGTGTATTAAGCCATGTGTATTTAGGATACATATCAGTACCTTATGATTAATTACAATTATAGTTTTAATTTTTGTTATGGTGACAGAACAAATTAGTATTCTTAGCTGTTGAACTTATGGAAACTGCCTTAAAACTAATTCATGGAAAGACGATATCACTAACCAAGTTCACAGAAATTTTTAAAATACCAAACAGAAGGAAATATAGAAACACCTGACAGACAAGCAGTTCAACTTCTTACGAACAAAAACAGTTGTGTGATTGTGTGATTCAAATGCGAATCGTGTGTTTCGTACTGGACTTATAGGACCTAATATTAATAATTAAAATTATATTTGACAGAGTGGAATAGTACCAAAGTTTGCGTCCAACAGTTTTTGGGAGAAAGGCTGGACTAATTCATTTCTACATAGCCATAAGGCATTATAATCCACGAGGAAGTGTGGCAACATAAATCCAAACAGAAAATCTCTTACTAGAGAAGTTATTGATGAGCATTTTGAAAATATAAAGAGGTCAATGGACGGTGTACCATCAGAAAACTTTGCAAACTTTGATGAAACTAACTTCTCTGATGACCCACTGTGTAAGCTCTTCTCATGTCACAGTAAATATCCCAAGAGGAAAATGAAACACTCCAAAACTGGAGTTCCGTCATATTCTTTGGCAGAGTTATGAATACAGTATTGCCAGTATATATTGTCTATAAATCAGAAAATATGTGGTCTACATAGAGTTTTGGTGGTCCTTCAAAACTTGTTACAAACACACAAAAAATCGATGGTTCGATGGGAATACCTTGAAGGTTGATTCTTCATGGTCTATTTACCTCATGCCAAAGGACTTACAGGAAAGATGATTATTGGAAATAGCCTCTCCAGCCATTCTTCAGCTAACATGATCAAAGCTGCCACTGATGATAATGTTCAATTTCTGTGATTATAATGTAATGCCATCTAATTGATGCAACCACTAGTCATGACATTCTTTAAACATTTAAAGGCTGAAAAGAGAAACACATTAGTGAAATGGAGAACAAAGAAAGGAATAAATAGCAATTTACCAAAAATGTTTTTCCTTCCTAATTAGGAGACACAGTGACTCAAGTTGAAGCCATACATTCTAAACATTTGACATACACTTTCAGGTCTAGTGACATTCTTCCCCTGAACATGCATTTGTCAAGCTGCTCTGAGTCATGAGCAACTCTCAATCCACTTGAATCATTCTGTATCGACCATGATAAAGAGTCAATGGAAGAAACCAAATAGGGAAAAAAATGAAGAATAGTAGCAGTCCGGCCAGCAAAAGCACAGAGGTCTCAATGACAGGCACTATCTCCTACAGGCCAACATAAAGTTTTCTAATGTAAGAAGTGTGATTGTACATCAAAACAGGTGCCTATGCATTGCCCATTAGAAAGTGGAACAAAAGAAAGAAAAGGGGAATTTCAGAATTGGATGTTGAGCTGAATGATGACATCCAGCACAAACTGAGTGCATGTGATGATAATGAAGAAGAGGAGAGTTGTCAATGTGCTTTATTTAAGAACATAAAGCAAAGCAACAATCCAGTGGAGAAGTACATGAGGTCCTGAACTGTGATGTGCATAGAGTAAAATACGTTCTAGTGAAATATGCACATCAAAAAAAGTTTTACATCACCTCGGTTTCATGAGTTCTGGAACCTGTACAGAAAATTGGAATAGAGATCAACATAAACATCATTCCTGCCTTTTTTTATTGCTGATGAAAACCACACATTGGATGTTGTACCTCCATACAGTGAGACCTTCAGAGGTGGTGGTCCAGATTGCTGTACACACCAGTACCTCTAATACCCAGTAGAACATTTTCTTGCATTGATACAGGCCTGTATTCATCATGGCATACTATTCACTAGTTCATCAAGGCACTGTTGGTCCAGATTGCACCATTCCTCAAGGGTGGTTCAATGTAGATCCTTCAGAGTGGTTGGTGGGTCACGTCATTCATGAACAACCCTTTTCAGTCTATCTCAGGTATGTTTGATAGGGTTCATGTCTGGAGAACATGCTGGCCACTCTAGTCGAGTGATGTCATTATACTGAAGGAAAGTCATTCACAAGATGTGCATGATGGGGGCGCAAATTGCCATTCATGAAGACAAATGTCTCTCCAGTATGCTGCCAATATGGTTGCACTATCAGTTAGAGGAAGGCATTCACTTATCATGCAGCTGTTATGGCGCCTTCCATGACCACCAGTGGCATATGTCAGCCTCACATAATGCCACCCCAAAACAGCAGGGAATCTCCACCTTGCTGCACTCACTAGACAGTGTGTCTAAGGCATTCAGCCTGACCAGGTTGCCTTTAAACACATCTCCGATGATTGTCTTGTTGAAGGCATTTGCGACAGTCAGCGGTGAAGAGAATGTGACACCAATACTGAACAGTCCATTCAGCATGCTGTTGGGCCCATCAGTACCGCACTGCATAGTGTCATGGTTGCAAAGATGGACCTCGTCATGGATGATGGGAGTGAAGTTGCACATCATGCAGCCTATTGCACACATTTTGAGTCATGACACAATGTCCTGTAGCTGCATGACAAGCATTATTCAACGTGGTGGTTTTTCGTCAGGATTCCTCCAAGCCACAATCCATAGGTAGCGGTCATCCACTGCAGTAATAGTCCTTGGTCAGCCTGAGTGAGGCATGTCATCGACAGTACCAGTTTCTCTGTATTTCCTCCATGTCTGAACAACATCGCTTTGGTTCGCTCCGAGATGCCTGGACACTTCCCTTGTTGAGAGCCCTTCATGCCACAAAGTAACAATGTGGATGCAACCAAACCATGGTATTGCCGATCTAGGAATGGTTGAACTACAGACTACATGAGCTATTTACCTCCTTCTGGTGGAATGACTGGAACTGATAGGCTTTTGGACCCCCTCTGTCTAATAGGTACTGCACATGCATGATTGTTTACACCTTTGGGCATGTTTAGTGACATCTCTGAACAGTCAAGGGACTGTGTCTGTGATACAGTACCCACAGACAACATCTATCTTCAAGAGTTCTGCAATCCGTGGTGACGCACAACTTTTTATGATGTGTGTATTTTGTTGGACTGATTACGACTGAGGGTGAAATTAAATTCTCGAGGAAACAGTGTTCAGAACTGGAATCAAATATAGTGTTTTTTGTTTGAGCTAATGTGTCTGATGTATCAAGTGTTGTAAAAGATGTTTCTATAGTTTTACATGACCCTAAGGAGGTGGAAGGCAATTACTGTCTTTCAGTGTTGCATTTGATGATTGTGATATCTTCTAAATGATTTTTATCTGCAGGGGGGGGGGGGGGGGGGGGAGTTACAAATGTCTTTTATAAAATTTCATATCTTTTGTTGCAAGAGCCATAATAATACTACTGAAATTGAGTTTGAAGGACCTGATTTGAAATACTTTTTACCTTAATCAACTAACATAGATCATCAATAATACCAAAATTTAGTCATAAAGGTGTCAACTAATTCCAGGTTATTGAAAGAAATAGTGAATAATAGTACTGACATATGTTAACCAAGTACTTTAAAAATTACTTTCATACACAACAAAATATGGTCTTGCTTATCAGATGGGTGTCATTTAAGAATGATAGCTAGGACTTACAGAGAACAGGAAAATAATTCCATGCTGAAAGCGATCCCAACTAAAGCAAGACTTTGAACATTGAAAAAATAAAGAAAAACAATAAAAATTGAAGATATAAAAACTTTCAATATGCTTTGTGTAATCTATGACACTTGTGTTAATTTATAAAGAAGTTTATTGGCAAAATCAAAGAATGGAAAATCCAGGATGGAATAATGACAACATTATGAAAGGGTAGATTGTTATTCATCATACAGTGGAAATGTTGAGTCGCAGACAGGTACAACAAAAAGTCTGCTAAGCAAGTAAACTTTCAGCCAAATTGTCTTATTCTGAATTACACACACACACACACACACACACACACACACACACACACACACACACACACACACATTCACACAAATGTAACTCTCACACATGACCATTGTCTCTGGCTGCCAAGGCCAGACTGCAAAAAATTGTGGATGACAGGAGAAGCAATCTGGGTGGTGAGGGTAAGGAAGAGGCTGGGAGGGAGAGGGATGGTAGGGTTAGGGTGGGGTATAATAAAATGCTGCTCATGGGAGCAAACAGGGACGAGGTGGAGAGAAGGCAGAGCAAGCAGGTGCAGTCAGGAGTTTATGCAGAGGATGGCTAGGCTGTGTTATTACTGTTTATTGTCAAATACTTATGTAGATTTGATGCAATTTAAAAAAAATATGTATTTACTAAATGTTTAAAGTCACCTGATCTTAAAGTAATAAATCTACTTACGGGAGAATATAAAAACTACTCATGAAAGAAAACTTCCTGTCCAAAGAGAAATTAAATTTTTTAAATGAAATACTACATGTACATGATTTGTTAGAACAATTTAATGTATCTAACATGTCAGTTAAGGAAGATTATTGGGTATGATAGCTGAAGATGTTCACTGCCACAGAAATGGAGATTCCGTCAGTTCACAGCCACTACACAACTGAGATAAAATGCAGTATCTACATCTACAGCTACACCTATGCTCTGCAAACCACCATGAAGTGCATGGCAAAGGGTACATCCCATTGTACCAGTATTTAGGTTTCCCTCCCACTCCATTAATGTATGGAGCACAGGAAGAATGATTGTTTGAATGCTTCCATGTGTGCATTAATTGTTTTAATCGTATCCTCATGATCTCTATGTAAATGATTTGTAGGGGGTTATAATATATCCTAGAGTTATCATTTAAAGCTGGTTCTTGGAACATTGTTACTAGATTTTCACAGGATGGTTTAAGTCTATTTTCAACAGCCTTCCAATTACATTTCTTCAATATCTTTATAACACTTTCCCATGGATCAAACAAACCTGTGTCCTATTGTACGGCCATGCTGCCCTTCCCTGTATACATTCCTGTTAGTCCTGTTTGGTATGGGTCCCACAGACTTGAGAAATATTCTAGAACCAGTCACATGAAAGATTTATAAGCAATTTCTTTTGTAGACTGATTACACTTCTCCATTATTCTAAGTAATAAATCAAAGTCTGCCAGCTGCTTTACCCACAGCTGAGCCTATGTAATTATTCCATTTCATTTCCCTACAAAGTATTACACCCAGGTATTTGGATCAGTTGGGCGATTCCAATAGTGACTCATTGATAATATAGTCATAGGATAAGATGCTTCTTTCATTTTGTGAACTGCACAATTTTACATTTCTGAACATGTAATGCAAATTGCCAGTTGAAATCTTACCAAAATTTGACTGAATATTTATGCAGCTTCTTTCAGACAGTAATTCACTGTAGATAACTGCATCATCTGCAAAAATCCAGAGAGTAATATTAATATTGTCTTCAAGGTCATTAATATACAAGAAAAAATAGCAAGGTCCCAATACAGTTCCCTGGGGCACACCCAAAGTTACTTCAACATCTGACAATGACTCTCCATCCAAGATAACATGCTGAGTCCTTCCCACCAAAATGTCCTCAATCCAGTCAAAAATTTCGTTTGATATCACAACTGATTATACTTGTGATATTAAGCATAAGTGTGGTATTGAGTCAAATGCTTTTCAGAAATCAAGAAATACTGCAATAATTGGTCACTTAAGTAATATGCAGCTAATACTTTTGTGGACACTGAAACAACACAGTACTATTAATTGCATAAATATACTAATATTTTCATAAAGATTTAAAATTAAAATATTTCTTTGCTGGACTAGATTTTTGAGACATATTTTTTCATTATTGGACCTAACATTTTCTAAATAATAAACAGCAAAAAATGATTGCTGTGATTTTACTTCACTTTCATTGTCCTTGAAACACTGACATTCACTTAGGTGAGACATGTGGTACGCCCTACTACAATTGATCTGTTGGTAATGCACCCAAGAGACAGTCACGGACCAAACGACTTGCTGGCCACCAATCGGTACATGAAAAGTCAAAGACCACACTGTTATGGACGTGATTATCCACAATGAAATATGTATTAAGCTGTCAAAACTACACACCATGTTGGACAATGACAACAGGTGTGGAAAGGACACTGCCTGTAATTACGTTAGTGGCCAGGGCAGGTAACCGGAACACTAAGGGCCACAAGGCAGAAAATTCTGCTGAGTCACTTGAATTTGAACTAAGGTAATAAAGTTAACTCCACCAAAAGAACACTGCTTGAATTTATATCAGTGGCCAGGGCAGGTAACCAGAACACTAACGGCCACAAGGCAGAAAATTCCTCTGGTGCACTTGAATTAAGTACACCGAACAGTGGCTCAGTTTCACCACTGCAAACGCTCGGTGTTGCTCACAGGAAAAGCTCCCCAACAGCAAACCACCAACATGAATGACACAACACAAACGGCTGTGGCTAGGGTACTTAAGATACCACTCAACTTTGACGTTCTGGATCAGTGAGCTACGAAGCTCGTAGCTATTGGACAGCTCCACACATGCTCTGACACTGTGCAGGGATGACCAACTGACCCAGCCAACTGTGCTGCATGAAGATATCCTCCTTGGTGTGCACCAACCAACTGACCCCCTTCAGAATACTGGCAACATCTAAAATAATCATAAGTGGAAATAACGGCAACTACACACACAACCTGACAAACACTTGCACGAAGACCTGAACGTTACCCAACAGTAACTAAGCATGCACAAAGGCAAATCTGGAGTTAACGCTCACACACACAGCCAACTCATGAATGACTGGTGAGCCAAAACGTATCGTCCGGTGGGATGACCAACCGACGGTCCACCTGGCTTAATCGACGCATCGCAGCAATGGTAGGGTGAGCCATGTTGACGCGCACCTCACTGCTCCAACCCAACTGCACTAGTGCTGCATTGCAACTCCCCGACTGGCAGGTTGTGGACTGTGCTCCAGACGTGTTCCAACTGACTGGCAGCACAAACTCGTGACCCAAACTCCCTTACAACGACCGGGAGGTAATGGCAGTCGAGCAAAGATACTACGGGAGGGGATATATTGATATGTGCTGCTAGCACCACTCACAGTCAGGCAAAGCAGCAACTCAGTGACACCAGTAATTTAAATTAATGTAGTGAGGTGGAAGTATGTTAAAAACAGGGTGTAAAATACATGATGGTGGGAACATGAGCCACGCATGGCTCACTACCCTAAGTGTTTCCCATACAACTATAACATGAAGAGTTATACTTAAGGTAAATTGTATATTTTAAACTAACAATAAGGAACATTCATTTATTTATTCATTCACACATCCATCACAAAAGGAAATGAGAGGGGGGAGGATATGGACAATAAATGTGGTCCACTGCTTTTCTTGTAAATTAAAGAATAAGTAATCTAAGTAATCTTTGGGTTACACTAACAAAGTTGAATATTTCCTCTAACAAATTTCATAGTAAAAGTGTGTACACTGAAATAAATATTATCCACAGACAGCTAAGTCTTATGAAAATGCCATTGAAGGATTTCAATTCAAAAATTTAAGATCATCATTTAAAATATCCATGACTTATGTAGATCATGAGGTAATATGTGTAATTATGTATTCATAATTGTCTTCTAATTTAAATAAAAACAACAATGGTGTAACAAGTTAGGTATGACCTTGTGATGGGTGGATGCAGATTTATTTATATGACTATTGATCTGCTACACAAATACTGTTGTGTTAAATGTACTGTGCGATAATGATTCCATTCATTATGGGTGTAGTGTTATTCTGTTTTTATTGTGCTGTTGAGAAGTGAGCAATTTGGTGCCAGCACAATACTTACATGTTATGAAAACAGCAAGAAAGACCTTTGCAATTAGCATTCACCTATAACCCAGAAGTGTCTCATTGTGTGCTCTCACAATCCCCCTGGCCTAAGTCTCTGCTAACCTGTTTCCTAATGCCTTGCCTTAACTTTCCTTTTATCTCTTATGTCTACACAATTCATTTCCCTTCCAGATTATTTACTGCCTTCTCCCACCATTCTTCTTTCCCCCTTGCAGGTTACAGAGTGCAGAATTTTCATGGACTGGCCACAAGACCTGCCACCAGCCTTTATTGTACCATGGGCCAGCTCAGTGAGGGCGCTGATGACCTCGATGTTGAGCACCCATAATCCCCAACACACCAACACCAGCTCAGTGACATAGGGAGAGTGCTCTAAGCAAATTAAATCAATGCTTTTAATGTCAGATTTGGGTTATTCAGGAAATTACCATTCAGTTGATATGCATTTTAATTTGATTAAATTGTAATTTCGAAAGTCATCATAATTAATCTTTAATTACTCATTGTCAAACTAATTTTCCATAATAATTCAAGATCACTGTCAGTTTCCTTAACCATTGGTCTTTGGGCATGTGGGGATAGACAAATTTTTTGGATCCTAATTTGATTAAATCTGTAATATTGCAAGATGGTGAATATTGGCAGGGGTTAGCCAACTGTTATTACAAATTCAGGTGAAGGCTACCTATCAAGGAAGGACATGAGAGTGCCTACCACTTTTGCAGAACTTGCCATTTCAGCTGTCCCAAACCCTGGGTAGTAGGCTCTGACAACTTCAAAGGGGAGCTAAAGGTAACTACAGCACTAGTTAGGATGGCCGAATGGCACTTGAGGTCTCCTCAGCCACAAAAATGATCAGAGATACCATGATCCTCCAGTTGCTAAAAGCTGATTGAAGTGTAAGGAGGTGAACAGTTATGATGGTTGTGAGTTCAGGACCAGGTGCCATCTTAGCATAGGTGAGCATGCTTAATGCACTGTTTGCCACCATGGTCAGTTCTACTCACGAGGTTGCAGACAGTCAAATTCTTCTCCAAGTTCACATTCAGCAGTGTTCATAATGTGCTGTGAGAACTTAAGGTACTCTTAAATTAACCATGAAGAAAGTTCATTATGACATTCTTTTAATTCATTGAAATCACAAATTAAAATCATAACATACAAATGTTATCAAAAGTTGACTCTTCAGATAATGAGTTCCTCCATAGCATCCAGAGCCCACAAAGTAAGAAGAGAATGTTACAAAAGCGCTTCTGAGGACATCTGCTCCAGTACATTGAAACTAAAAACATGTAAATTTTTTGATACTATAAATTGTGAAGCCCACCTCTGCTCTCCTGCCCATCTTCGACATAAAATTATTAAACTGCCAGAGTTGTTTGTTCCAGTAACCAACAGTAACCTTACAACTATATACATAAGTCACCAGTATAACAGATTGTGATTCATTCAATGTATGTATCTTTTGTTGAGACAGTGCACCTGTTAGAATTCTATAACCATGTCTCTGAGAGAGATCATTTCTAAACATGCCATACATCCAACTAATCAAGAACCAGTAATCCTTTTCTCATAATACTGAGACCTTTGTCCTCCCATCTCTCTGTTCCAATAGAGATTAGATTAGATTAGATTAGATTAATACTTGTTCCATAGATCATGAATACGACACTTCGTAATAATGTGGAACGTGTCACATCAAAGATTCATACACAATAACTCATGTGATGTTTCCTCAGTATGACACTCAACTGTAGCATCTCACTGCAATGTTATTAAGCTTCAGAAACCATGGAGCAGCCTGACACAACCACACCATACTGTGTTCTAAAAACCAAGTGACAACAGGATTTCCATCAACATGCTCCATATCAACTGGTGGCAAGAGCCAAAACTATCTGTGCTATTGCCAATTCACTGTTGTATTTGTTTTATAAAATATAAATACCATATGAAGCCATACAATTTTGGTTCTGTAACATCAGAACATATGGTGACACTTGACAACTGAAGACAGCACAACATAACAATTTCACTTATCAAATTAAACACCTTCTCCCAGTCTGCCATTACTCACAATACCACAGCGAACATGCTTTCTACTGTTGTGACTTGACAGTTCCTTTCCCAAATGCCTTGCTGTCTCACAGCTCCATCCCTGAGGCAAAATATGCTAGACACTAATCGATAGCAAAACCTCATTCAATCTACAGAATCATGCCAACCATCACATATTCTCCTCTTTAATTCCACATCCTACAAACAATATACCACAACTTAATATGCATCTGGATTCTTCACCTGGGAAAGATGAGCACACTGGCATGAAACAGCAGTAAGTTAAGTGGTCCTAACAAATCTATCACTTTGATATGGTCCTTTAAATTAGGGCAACAGCTTCTTAAATATTTTTTCAGCAGACTTCCTTGTGACAGCACATATTTTAATGTCACCTATTCCTCTGCCTAATATGGGTTCAGCAGCCAAAACTGCTTATACCTCTTGGTTTGAATAGCATGCACTCATTGACTGTTATGTTTGGCATTGTTTCACTGTGCAGTCAACTGCTTGCCAAGACTATGATTGACACCATCTCTCCTGATCTTTAGTCCGATGTCCAATCAATTCAGATCTGAGGTTCCAGCTGACTTGTTCAGCATGTGAAAGATCTGGATGATATGTGGTGGTGGTAACATGGTTAATTCCCATAACAATGCTGAAATGTTTGAACACATGAGATGTACATGTTGTTGTCTTATCTGTCACAAGTATGTTAACTGGTCCAAACATCGAAAAAATATTCTTCAGAACACGAATCATTGCCTGCCAGTTTGCCTCTCTTGTCATATTAAACCACATAAATCTAGAAAATGCTTTAACACAGACCAATATACACTTATTACCCTCTCTTGTTCTGGACAGGGGCCAACAGAATCTACAAACAACTTTTGAAAAATTCTGACAATTGGCCTAGAAACTAGATATGCTATCTTAGTATTCTAGGCCAACTTACTCTCCATGCAGATTCTGCATACCACAACTGATTTCTAGTTTTGACATCCATATTTCTTTGAATGAAACTTTCCTTAATCCTGCTCTGAGTTTTATAAACTCCCATATGCCCTCTGGTGACTCATGAAAATATTTAACGATATAAGGAATAACTGCCTCTTATACTATCTTTGGCTGTCTTCCAATTTGAGCAGAACAACAAAACCCCCTCTTTTCAATAATGTGAGACGTTTTCACTTTGTCACTCTGGATTTGGTGTATTAGTTCTAATAGCTTTAGATCATGTTGTTGGCATTCCTTAATATCCATAAACAAGTGTGTGGTATTGTGCCAAATGAAACTGATTGGTTGTGGTTCCTTTTGGGTGTCTTGGTCTCAAACAATCTACTCAGTGTGTCTGCAACTATGTTGTCACTGACTCTAATATTAATTACCTCAAAGAAAATGGCAAGTATTCTTAGTGCCCATCTAGCTATATGCCCCATCTTGTCAGGTTTGGTGAACATCTAGCTGAGTGCCTGATTATCATCTGTTTCCAAACTGAAACGTGCATGTTCTAGATACAATTTAAACTTTTCTAACCCATAAAGCACTGCAAGCACCTCTACCTCCTAGATTGAGTATATCTTTTCAAGGTCATTAAGGGCCCTAGATGCATAACCTACAGGTTCTCTTGTCTCCTTTATCATCCTGGAGCAGGACTGATTCCACACCCTGTATAGATGCATCCATTTGCAAAATATACCAGTGATTAAAATCCTTTAAGGTCAACGCCAGAGCTGTACTCAATGCCTCCTCAATACTTTCAAATGTATTTTCTAAATAAACTGACCATTCTAACAAATCTCACAATACTTTCACATTCATATTTGGGAAGTCCACTGTGGGCTGTACTCACTGAAGATCTATAATCACACCATACACCAATACTGCCTGACCTAAAAACTGTGTAGTTCTACATGCCACCTTCAGTCTTTGGGCTGAGAGTTAACCAGATGTCTTCCCTCAAATGATCTTCATCTTTTTCAAACATAGTCCTATAAATTATAATAAAGGTATAAATATATAAATTTTATAACACCAAAAACTTAGTCCAGTTATCTTGGCAAACTTGCTGCCCCTGTGGCTAGTCCAAAGGATACCCACTGGGACATATATGTTCCAACCTGTGAAAAATGCCATTAATGGCTTTGATTCATTGGCTATTTAAATGCGGTTGTAGGCTAGATTTATGTCTACTGTTGTAAAAAATGTTGATCCTGCAAACACATAAAACTAGAACATATATCCAGCAGGGGTACCAAACTAACCACAGTTTTTTTATTCAACTCTCAGTAGTCCACTCACTACCAGTCTATACTACCCACTGGCCACATGTACTGAAAATATAGGGGTGGCAAACGGTGACTAGGATATTATCATGTTCCAACATATCAGCAATAGCTTGTCTCAGTATCCTTGTCATGGGAGGTGTCAACCGACATGATGATCCTTTTACTGGCACCCAATCTAGTTATTAATAAAAATGAAAATTCTCTTCACAGTTGTTCATACCTTCCTCTATTCTTTGCTTGCAAATGGCCCAGTACATCCCCTGGTTCCTTCTCCTGCACTTCTGCCTCCATCACCACATTCTCCATCAACACCTGGTTAACACTATGTCTCCCTTCTTGTTTACAAAACCCTAATTTAGTCACTTGACTGAACCCCTCCTGGCAAAGTCTGAGATCAAACCCATTTTTGCTATGAAGTATGGCTCTATAATATATGCTTTGGCCAAGCCCATTATCATGTCATACTCTCACCTTTTCCTTCCAGGTATATTGTCAAATTTGAAGCTTTATCCATAAACACTCTTTATTCTTAATAAGTGTCCTATTAGCTGTTTGGTGTACCCCTACTTCAAGCTCTAATGGTGGCTGTTTACTATGAATCTTATTAGCTTGAAACTGTTGTTCACTTATTATTGTGACCAGGCTCCCTGAATTTGAAAAGACACAAGTTGGCTCTCATTAATACTACAACATTCAAAAGGTGATTTCCAACATCCAGACTTGTAATGCTGTGTATTCTTTTTGAGCCTCATTGTCTCATATGACCTCATTCCCCACATCTCCAACACTGGACTCCTTTCATTGCCATTTCTCCCATAGTTTGGGAGGCCTGCCTCTGTGAATTACATTCTTGGGATACATGCCCCATTCTTTTACACTTAAAACAACATACATTACATTCCTTTGCCAAATGCCCCTCTCTGATATATGAAAACCAACACATGTTTCCATTGTTCCTTCTCCTCCTATCCTCATCCTGCCATCGTTCATCAACGTATATGATTCCTCGCATGTAACGGACAATGTTATACAGCTCTGGAGTCTACAAAATATAGCACTCTGTCACCTCAAACAAATGGACTTCTTGCCCTACTTTTCTCTATCAACATAATCTGAGACCTACTCATCTATTCCCTGCTCATGACCATGTGTGGAATATGTCAACTCTTGCAAAATCCACTATGACAACATTTCCTTACATAAAATTGTTCTGATTGTTCCAAGGTATGCTGCCCTTACACTGATTCTTGTATATATTGTTCACAACTGCCCTTTGTTGTAGCTACTAACAGTTTCAACACTTGTCTTGATTGTACACCAGTTGCAGAAACTTCATTCTCAATCTTTATGGTCAAATAAAGAAGGTGAACTATCTCAGATACCTGATGACACAAGATCATCTCATAACTGGCTAAGAGGTATGCTAAAGGATTAGGCAATTCAGTGTACATGGTCATTTGTGATTTTACCAGATAATCTACTGTTTGCAGCATATTATTTTTAAGAGCATCACTTGTTTCCTTGGCTATTGCTGACACTGTAGCTATCCAATCCTCCAACACTGTTACTTGCTTTTGAAAGAAATTTTTCTGTTCTGTCAGTAATTCTGCCAAATACTCTAATCTTTGCAAATAATGCTCTACCACTGGTTGTAATCTATGAAGTTGAGACAATGAAGGTCTCTACTCAGTAAACAACTGTCAGGCCCAATTGATTTCAGTGAATGCATTGCTAACAATGGTGGCAACCAAACTCACCAGTTTTTGTCTTCGTGATGACAGTAACCAGTAATTCAATTTACCACTCACTCACATTTCCTTGAGTCTGCACTCTTCATCTCTGCAATTCATACATGAACTGATCCTTGACCAGATAAGTAGGGTCCCTTACAAATTTCATTGACATTCTGCAATATCACAAAACTGCAGGTAAAATTTACAGTTTACACATAACTTGACTTAAAGCTGGACACTAGTGCACTGTAGAGTTCTGGCTCTGACAAAGATGACATACACTCCAGTAGTGAGGCATGGCTCAGTTGTTGCATTCAGTGCTGCTGCCTGTGCTGCAGTCTCACTTGTGTGATAAGTTCCCCAGAAATGGGACCTCATGAGCCAGAAGCTGATATTAGCACAGGAGGGGCATTGCTAACTGCCTGCATGCAGCAACTGGGTATGGTTTAATTAAATCATGGGAGAAGATAGTTGGATCAATTTATTAATAATAGAATTACAACACAATATCTCCAACTAACTTAAACTAACCATGTTCTTTAATCCAAACATTTATACCTCCTGCTGGCCCAATTCTCCTACTACTGCATGGAAACAGCACCATTATCGCAATGTATAAACTTATAATGTGTATACACCTGACCTCTAGCTCTCTGAAAATAGACAATAAAGCTGTCAAAGGAACTGCTCTAACTAACCTTCCTTCCAGTCCTGGTGTGTTTGGATCTTGCAAGATGTCTTTTGCAGTTGATGGTATTGGTACATTTGCTGCTGAGATGTCAGCTTCAGTGCCTGGATTGGAAAGTTTCAGTGGGGGAGATGCTGTTGTCTTTAACACATTTCATATGTATGAGATGGCCAGTAGGGACTTTGGTAAATCATGTTACAGTAGTGTATGTCTCTGGTGCTGTTTACAGAAAACATGAGAAGAGTTGAACCAGCAGAAGGTGTACATGTTTGGATGAAAAGATATGCATATTACTAATATTCAGTTCACTTATGGAAATTTGTCATCCGATGGTGCATTTGAGAAGGTTCAGATTAACACTGTAGGAATAAAAGATATTATGCAGTGGGATTTATGTAATCATCAGATACATGAAATTAACAGAGCTGTGGTAACATTTGATGGGTTTAATGTAAATTTGTTTCTTGAGATACCACCTGCTGCAAGAATTTCAGATGACAAGAAAGAGAAAGACAAATTTATTAGAAGCAAAGACTGGAATGATTGGCACTTTTGTTGATAATCATATGTTTGTTTTATCACAACATACTCAAAATAATTATGAAACTTCCTGGCAGATTAAAACTGTGTGCTGGGCTCAGACTCAAAATAATCATGTTTACATTATGTGTGGTTAGAATTTTAAACATACTTTAAAGCTTCAGTTACTGTGTACATCAAAGATGACTTTCTTAAGAATACAGAAATTGCAGATAAGAATTTGTGTTTGAATTGCACGCTGCAGAAAATGGCAAAGATAAAATTTAGTGCCACACCACTCTTGCGCAGCTCTGTGTTGCTGCACTATTGAGATTTCACACAGCAACTGAGTATACTAATGTTTTTGTACCTGTTGTGTACATGCAACAGGGGGAGAGTTGGGCCACCAGAAGATACACTTGTTTGGATGAATGGTCATAGTACAATAGAAAAGTTTCAGTTAATTGGAGATATTGCGTTGTATTATCATCATTAATAAACTGATCAGCCTACCTTCCCCCATAATTAATAAAAAGCCTTTGATCAGTATACTGCTGTTGAACACAGGCTCATCTGCTTAGCAATGCAGAGCTGCACAAAAGCGATGTGGCACTAAGTATTATTTTGGCACTTGCTGTGAAATGCAATTTAAAAGCCCATCTGTGGCTTCTCTAATTTTACTAGAGGCTGTGGGCTGTAGCTGCAATTAGCAATTCCCTTCAGTTGCTGAGATCAGGTTCCAACTCATATATGGCCCCATTTCTGAGGAGCTTATCACTGAGTAAGGCTGCAGCACAGGCACTGACATTGAGTGTAGCAACTGAGCCATACCGTGCCACTTGAGTGTACATCATCATCATCACTGTATAGGCTTATCAAGTGTGTGGACCTGACCTCTGGCGCTTTATGAATAAACAGTAAAGTTGTCCGAGGAGTCACTCAAACTACTCTCCTTTTTGTTCTTGTGTTTTTGTAGGTTGTAGGATGTCATTTGCAGTTGACAGTACTGGTACATTTGCTTCCTGTAAGATTACTGTTGCCTTGGTTAAATGTATTTCGGCTTCAATGACTGGATTGGAGAGTTTCAATGTGAGAGATGTTATTGGTTTTAACACATTCCATGGGTGTGAGTTTGCCTGTAGGGACATTTGTAAACTAGGTTGCAATATGGGAATGTTTCTTGTTAATGAGCTCTGAAAAGAACTGTTTCTGCTATTTAGTTGATATGTCATTGCCAGGAGATCCTATGGATAGTCTGGCTGCCTGTAATCACTGTTGCTCAATTAGTACCACCCAGGAGGCACGTGTAGGGTATTTTAAGGTTAATTCTACGGACGTGAGTGGTGTACTCAAGTGCTGAATATTGTGCACCTGTTTGGATGAATAGTCATCATACAAGGCTTGTTGATACCCAGCTGAATACGACAACGCGCGTAATATCTGGCACAATCAGATCTACTCCAGTTTATTGGCTTCCACTGTTAACCGGTATAATGCCTCCTGATCTACGCAGATGTACTGCCCTTATGAGAGAATTCCACAAGATCTTCAGGAATTCTAACCTACCCGTGCATAGCGACCTGCCACTTTTAAATAGCAAGAGACTGAAATCACTCCATCCAACTCTGTGCGATGCTGCTGACATGGTTGCTAAGAATTTCAAACCTCTTGTAGAATGGAAAGGTCGGTGGGAAGCAGTGACAGATGTGCACCTGCATAACATCTTCTCAGGTGCTAAACTTCCAAGTGAATTCGACTTACCATGCAAGACCTGGTCTACTCTCAACAGGATCCGTACCAGCCATGGGCGATGCAGGGGTGCTCTCTTTAAGTGGAAGAAGCTGCCTGATCCAGCTTGTGACTGTGGGGCTCCATACCAGACTGTTCACCACATTGTCAGTGAATGCAGGATTCGAGCCTATCACAGCGCCAAAGAGGACTTCCTGCTAGCAACTTCAGATGCAGTGCGCTGGATTGAAGGACTGGATATTCAGTTGTAAAGACAAACTTAGGTTTCTTGTGTGTCAATATGTACATATGTATATGTGATTTCATAACATGTCTGTATTAGCCATACACTAAATAAATAAAAAATATGGGAATGTCTCTGGTGCTGTCCACATGCAAAAGGAGGAGAGTTGGGCCAGCAGAAGCAGTTGTTGTAATTAAAAAAACATTGATCAGTATACTCAGTTGCTGCATGCAGGCTTAACTGCATAGCATTACAGAGAAGCACAAGAGTGTCATGGCACCAAGTAGTATCTTGACTGCTTGCTGTGACACACGATTCAAATGCCCCTCCATGGCCTCTCTAGCTTTGCTACAGTTCACGGGTTGTAACTGCAGTTAACAATGCCCTTCTAGTGCTGATGAATGCTTCTAGATTGTGAGGCTATATACAGGGCCCCATTTCCAATTGTGCCATGAACATTTAACGTACCCTTGAATTAACCAAGAAGGAAGTTCATAGTGACATTTATTTAATAAATTAAAACCACAAATTAAAATCATAACATAAAAATATTATGTCTGTTTCTCCATAGTAACCAGCCACCCATAAATGGACAAGAGAATGTTACACAGGCATTTCTGAGAACACCTAATCCAATTCATTAAAACCAAAAACATATAAAATTCTTCATACCAAAAATTCTGAAGTGTGTTCCCTCTCCACTCTGCCTTAAAATAACCTATAATACTTACAACTACATATCTATGACACCAATATAACAGATTGTAGTTTACTTAATGTATCTTTAATTGATGAGAAAGTGCATTCAGTAGAGTTCCACATATCCAACTGATCAAGTACCAGTACCCCTTCACTTGTAATACTGAGACCTTTGTCCTCTCAGATCCCTGTTCCAAGAGGGCAGATTGAAGAGTCATACACAAGAACTCATACAACATGCATTCAGTACAGCACTCAACTGTAGCACCTCACTTGCTATGTTGTTGGCAGAACTTCAGAAATTGTGAAACTACCTCATCAGACAGTATTCCAAAAACCAAGTGATAACAGGATGCTCATAACTGCAACTTGTATCAGCTGCTGGTCACAAGCAAAAGTACCCATGCTAGTGCTAATTTGCCTTTTCTAAAATATCACATTAAATCATACAATTTTGGCTCTGTAACATCAGAATATATGGTGATGCTCAGTGGCTTATGGCAGCAGAACATCACAATTTCACTAGTGAACTGAACACCTTCCCTGAGTCTGCCATCACTTACTACAGCTGGGCAAACACACTGTCTGCTGTTGTCACTCGGTGGCTCCTTTCCCAACTATCCTGCTGCTCCATGGCTCTGTCCCTAAAGAAAAAGGTGCTACACACTAAACAACAGCAAAACCGCAGTCAATTAATCAAAATCATGCCAACTGGCAGAGTAGTTACGCTGCTAATTATTCAGTACACAATAGACTAGGCACTATATAAGTTTATACCAGAATAGTTGTTTGCAATGCCCTGCCTGGACTTCTGTTTTCTCTCCTCACACTCTCTCAATGTTCAAGTGTTGTGCCATTTTCATTCAGTGCTTTTCATATGATTCAATGTTTTACATTTTATGTTCTTATCCTGCAGCAAGAAGTATTAGGACCTGGACTTCATAAATTTATGACACTCATGAAAATTTATGATACTCATTTATCGATCTACGTTACCAGTTTACTATGTGTATTTGAAGGAAAAATACAGTAGATTTTACCAGAACATATGTGTTTTTTTTTTTGTCTGTTTCTTCTCTCTGTTGTCCTATCCAATATGTTAATTAACCATCAACTGACCCCTGATAGAAGAGAATTAGTTCAGTGTCAGCCATGGTTGGCACAGTAGCCAACAAGTAGGCGAATGACAAACCTCATTACTTGCAGGGAAACAGCTACACCTCTTCAAATTACCATTCATTAGTATTCATGCCATCATCTGTAGTGTCCAACAATCACAACAGACTGTATGACCATGACTGGATGGGTTAGTTTCAGCAATTTGTGTTTTTGGAAGCAGCCAAGTTTATGAAAAATTTACAAGTATAATGGTCTGTTTGTCTTTCATTGTTTTATAGGAACAAGAGTAGTTTCAATGAGTTTGCAGTGACAGGGACATTGCCTGTTTCCTGCCAGTCCTACTGCTGGTGAAGAGCACATGGCAGGGTGCATACTTAATGTGATAGTAAGAGAGCAATTTTTGTGACTACAAGCGACCATCTGACAAGTGTGAGGATGTGTTCATGGAGCCGGGCAGATTGCCCGATTGCAGTGCATGAGAGGGCAGACACGCATTGTGATGACCCCTCTCTTTCACCCAAGGGAGAGGTAATGGTTGCCATTACTGCTGTGGCAGGGGCTGCTACCTGCATGAAAGAAACATTTTGCCAGCCACGCAGGCAGCCACAAAAATGGGAAATGCACAGAGTGCTGAGCTTGAAGCTGCCTGTTTGATGGAGGGGTGACATCGCCTGATGCTGCAGCTACCAGCGATGCTGTAGACACCTCTGATGCCACCACTGCTTCCACTGATGCCATCAATGCCACTGTCTTCACCGCCTATGTCACCACCATTGCCAACACTGGGTCGCAGTGTGCTGCTGATGTGATAATTGATGCACAGCCCTCGATGCCTCTGGTCACAGAAATGAATACACAGGCAAGTACTTCAATGCAGGCAGTTGTTAATGGTGACAATGTCTTTTCTAAGACGATGAAAATGATAGGGAATTTAGCTAAGCAAATTTTAGAGCATGGCCAGGCCCGGGATGATAAATTGTCAGAAGGTTTTGGAAAATTATCATGGGAAATGGTAGCGGTTGGTAGGTCTTTTGCTGTTGCTTTACAAAACCCACCATGATGAGGTAGCAACACAGTTTGACTCCAGGCTCAGGAACTTAAGGCACAAGGTGAGCTGATAGATAGTGTGAGACGGGAAAATCAGGATGTGATTACTAAGTTAGATTCACAATTAACTGCTGAAATAGAGGCAACATTTAATGGGGTGGTGAACAAGTTGTAATGATGGTAGGAAAAGTACAACAGGATTCTTTAGAGAGGCAACAGGATTCTTTGGAGAAGCTGAAATGTAGAGTGACAGAAATCACTGAGATAATATTGTGAAAAGGAAAGTTGCTACTCACCATATAGTGGTGTTGCTGAGTCACAGATAGGCACAACAAAAAGACTGTCACAAATAAAGCATCCAGAAAGTTTGACCACTATATCTAATTTTAAGGGAAAAAGTTGAAAAAGAAGTAGTAGTCAGATTAAGTAGCAATATGACCAGGCAGGAACACTCTGTAGTTGGCGCAGCTGTGTCAGTGTGGAAATCATTTCAGCTGCCATTGGCTGTCCAAGAAGCTACAACTGGGGTGAGTGAGGCAGGGAAGTGAGCACAGTAAGACAAGTGCTCCCTTCCCCCCACCCCTCAACCCCCGCCCCACCTCATCCAGGTGCAGCAGGCCTACATACCTGGTGCAGCCAGCTGGCATCTCAGCTGCCAGTAGTCTGACTGGCACAATCTCACCTGGGCTGCAAGAGCAAGCTGTGGGACAGTTTCAGTCATTACAACAGAAAGAGTCATGATGCCACTGCCAGTAAGATGAACCCCTGACTTAATTACTCCCAGGATGTGTGCTGCACTCCCCCCCCCCCCCCCCCCCCCTGTCCTTCACCTCACCCAACAGATATGCATCTGTCCCAATGATACAACCTAATCGGGAAAAATTCAGTGGAATGATGTCCAGATTATACCCAGGGGACTATGTCCAGATCCTGGACAGGGCATATTAACAAAAGATAGTTGGTGAGTACATTCAGACAGCACCTGACTTCTGAAGCAAACTTGTGGCGGCAAATCATGGGAGGGGGTGGGGGCACTGCTCAAACCTAGCACAGTTGAGTCACAAGTTTCTCTTGTGCTAATGAGGCCATGCTAGGCAACAAAGTGTTGATGAGCGGACCTGCCTACAGTCCAAGTGGGGGGACTCTTAGTGAATTGCTTTGATGTGAAATAGCAGTCATGCACCATTTGGAATTGTCCATGGATGCTCAGGAAGTCATTCCTCTGATTTACCAATGAATTCCTGAGTGCGTCAGGCAACATTCAACACAATGAGTATCGAGGGGTCATTAGAGATATTTCCTGCCTTGGATGAGTTCCAGGAAGTGAGAGAGAATGCCAGCTGTCAGTCATTGGATATAAAAACCACAGTGGTGGTTATTTCCAAAGCACTCCCATAATAATGAGGACACTCCAGTCAGCCAGCCATTGTGGCCGAGTGGTTCTAGGTGCTTCAGTCCTGAACCGTGCTGCTGCTATGGTTGCAGGTTCGAATCCTGCCTCAGGATGGATGTGTGTGATGTCCTTAGGTTAGTTAGGTTTAAGTAGATCTAAGTCTAGGGGACTGATGACCTCAGATGTTAAGTCCCATAGTTCTCAGAGCCATTTGAACCATCACTCTGGTCAAGGACACATCAGTAACTGCTCAGGCATGGACCAGAGGGTAATTATAGACAGAAGCAGGGGTCACAGAATGTGATATCTGTACAAGTTGATAACATGAGGGGGAAAGAAAAGGAAGAATAATGACTGGCAGCACAGTACTGCATGATCAGCAAAAGGGAACCAAATGTATTATGAGGTAATGGTAGTTATCTAGTTTTTATTGGAAAACTAATGCTCATGACTCAGTTACTACCTCTAGGTGTATGTCAGGATCTGGATTGGGGTGTAGACTGTCCTCAAATCCCATTAGGATTATGGTAGCCCACAAGGGATGCTATCACATAATGGTCTGCAGTTCACATCCTGAGCCTAGATTCTGAAATGTGCCAGTGAGGAGTTTCAATACACCGGATGAGTGTGTATCAAGCTGCTGCAAATACCATTGAACATTGTTTCCTCTATTGGAAGGGATAACAAACCAATTAATCCAAAACACTACTGGTTACCTTCCTGCAGAGCGTATGTTAGGCCAAGTAGTGGAAATGCCAATTAGAGTCAAAGTAAAATTAATGAATTTGAGCTCAAACTAGCCACAGAATTAAGGAGAAAGGAGGCCCTGCATAATGAATTCCATGAGAGAACAGCTAAGACTCCAAATATTAAGGAAGGTGACCTAGTCCTCATATTAGTAATGTTCAGACTTGTTAGAGAAGAAATGTCAAAATTCTGTCTATTATATGATGGACCATAAAAAGATAAACCAGTTTTAGCATATCACTTTTACATAATGTTAGTCCCTGAATCTGATCAAGGCATTAGTATTCAAAATACAGCAAAAATCAAACCATTTGTTAGTTGAAGCTCATTCTGCTGGTAGTTCAGTGAGACTGTACTATGATCATGGAAGTAACCAGAGAGTGAACTAAGAAAGTCTAATATAAATCTTGTTTGGGGTTTTGGCTTTTTTTTGTAAACAGAAGAATAACTAGTATTATTGGGGTGTTTAGTGACATATTTTGACATTTGTTACTGTGTAGTTGTGTGGCAATAGTTGTTAAAGATGATCTGTGAAAGGATACTTATTGTCTAAGAGACCAATAGATGAAGAGGAAAAAAAAGCTATTATTTGAGGACATTGCTGACTCCATAGAATGTGTACAGTTATGAATAGAGGAGGGAGAAACTGGAAGATTCCCAAGTGGTGGAGGCAGCTAGAAAGAGGTGAAGCACAGCTGGAGAGGCCATCCTATGGTGGTGTGCACTAAGGAAAGAGATTGCCAGACACTGGCCGTAAACTATCAGTTACCCCTCTCATCACAATACTGCATGTACATGGTTTACGATTGATGAATTGGGCCACAAATATAACACCCATTTCACGGATCTCGCAGCAGCCAAGGATAGCTAATTTTTGTTTGCTTGGTTGTTTGAACTAGATATAACCAACAATACTCGTAAACAGTAGAAACCTACACTTGCCCACTCAAGAAGAGAAAACTCAAATACTATAGTTGTAAACAGGTAGTGATGATGGAACTAGAGACAAAGTATAATGAAGAATGAATCAGGGATTATTGAGGGTTATTTGTCGTTTGTATTAAAGGGATACTGGGACACAGAGATTAGATAACATCGAAAAAGTAAATGAATGTGAACCAAAGTTTTAGGGTGTAAAATTGTAAGTGATCAATTGAACACTAAAGATTTATAGAGAGAGGAAAACCCAAGGCACAGTGTATTTGACCAGAGCAAACAGCATAGATAGTAATTGAGGAGCTGCTTGCAGCATTCGGTTTCCCCCATTCTGCAGTTAGGGGATCACAAAGTTTACAGTAATCAAATAAAAGAGAGAAAGACAGAGAGAGAGAGAGAGGAGAAACTACTTCTGGTCCTGCTCCATCATATCTGTCAACTGCATTGTTTTCAAGAACTTGGCCATTAGAACCCAATGTTATTGTGGAAGCAGGAATAGAGTTAGAGAGATAAAAAGTTAATGATCAAGGAATAATATTTACCAATTAAAAAAATTAAATGACCTGAAATCAGAACTAAGGCGT
This sequence comes from Schistocerca gregaria, assembly GCF_023897955.1. NCBI lineage: Eukaryota > Metazoa > Arthropoda > Insecta > Orthoptera > Acrididae > Schistocerca > Schistocerca gregaria. The sequence continues at coordinate 165,818,415 of NC_064926.1, read as the reverse complement.
AAACCATAGAAGAGTATGGTTAAAATGATAAGTGGAAAAAAAAGGTGAGCACACGAAGGACTCAAATTCTGTGAAGTGGTGTCTCTATGAGAGGAAAACTGTATCTGCTGCTACATTTACTTAAAGCTGATTATGTTAATTAAATAGATATTTTATTGTGTATTAGGTGAAGTAAAGTATTTTAAGTGAAAGTTTAAATTCTGTGTTTGTCATCTCATGTTACTGAACCTGCTGTTTGTTGGTCAAGCCTTCAGTAGCCATGAACTTTTGCTGAATCACACTTTAAATTAGAAGTTGTATCCACACCTACAATGAAAACCCAAAAGTCTCCGTAAGACATTCAAAATGGTAGTTCACCAGTCTTTAATTGCTTTATTGAGATCCTACCAGTAATGCACAGGTCTCATACAGTCTTTAATAATGTTTACACACAGATAGCTAGTATAGACATATGCAAAATTTAATAGTTACTGCATCTTTCAGCAACAAAGTTGAACACAGTACTTATGAATTGCTCTGAGGTTGCTTCATTCTTAATTAAGTAAATACATCAGAAAACAATTGTTATAATGACCAATGTTTTGCAGCTGAACCAAAACTGCACATTGTAATGGATACTGCTCATATCAGTGAAATATTTCTGCTGAGCCTGAATTAAACAAAATGTAGAGACAGAACATATGCGTCTGCAGACTGGACTTTACACATAACTGATACCGACCTAATACTGAAGCAGGACTGACAAAGACTGAAGAGGAACTAAACACAGACTAAGAGCAGACTGAATGAAAATGGGAGTGCGACTGAGAGCAAATGACTGAAAATGCGAGTGTTAGCTCTGTAAAGATTCACTACATGATATCAATGAATTCTGTTAATTTATAATAATTTATAAATTCTTTAGATTGAAAAGTTCATCTTTAATTGGTTATTGAGTCTGTCATTATATTTTGTTTGCATATTATTTATGATGCAGTAATAGTTTATGCCCGTACAGTAGGAATCCAGGGCTTATGACCATGGGACCTGTCCTGTATGTTAAAATTTAGTTACTGAAAATGTTGTAATTTTTAACTTATGACTATTTTTCATTAATATGAATGTCAATGGATTCAGAAAAATCAGACATTCAAAAATATATCAACAGATCCTGGAATTTTACCGTGAGTTGGCTATAACTAGCACCAAAAGTTTGGATCAAGTGAAATCTTGGATCAAGTGAAATGTCTTTTATACTAAGAATATAACACTATCACATAAAAATAAAAAAAAGTAACAAACCCCTTAGAAGTAGCCAACACATTTCACAACTTTTTCACAGGTGTTGCTGATAATATGTTACAATCAAACTTTAAGAGCACCCAGGCAAATGAATATAAAATAAGTGCATGTAGAGGATCAATGCACATCAATTCTGTTTCACAAGATGAAGTAGCTAAAGCAATAAAAGGACTAAAAAATTCCAAATTGGCAGGTATTGATGGTATACCTGCAACAATGTTAAAGAAGAACGCATCAAACCTAATTGAAGTACTCACACACTTATGTGACTGCTCACTTCAGGCAGGCATTTTCCCCGATGTGTTGAAAACATCAAAAGTTATTCCTGTATATAAAAAGGGGATAAAGACAATGTAAATAACTACAGACTCGTCACAATTTTCTTCTGCATCTCTAAAGTACTGGAAAAAGTTATGTATGAGAAACTTATGAAATTTGTAAATAAAAACAGCATCCTATGTAATGAACAACATGGATTCAGAAATAAGAGGTCAACAACTGCTGTCTATGAGTGCATCAATTCCATACTAAACCCAATGGACAAAAAACAGGAAACAATAGGAGTATTTATTGACTTGTCAAAAGCTTTTGACATGGTGGACCATAAAATTCTGCTATCAAAGCTTGAAAGATATGGTATTCGAGGTCTGTCCAAGGGGATCAGTTACTTCCTGACCAATCATAAGCAGGCAGTGTGCATCAAGCACACAAATATTGAACTAAAAACTGTATCTAATCTCTTATCTGACTATAAACAAATTAAATGTGGTGTACCCCAAGAATCAGTAATGGGATCCCTTCTGTTTCTTCTATACATAAATGATCTAAGCTTAAATGTTGATGCACACAAAACAATCATATTTGCAGATGACACCATGATTTTACTAAAAGGAGATGGTGATGAACAGATAGAGCAGACAGTAAACAAGGTCATGAAACAACTTAGCAACTGGGCATGGAGTAATCAGCTTGTAATAAACAGTAAGAAAGCCATTGCTCTAAAATTCCACAATGTTCCTAACAAGGACATGTTTATCCCATCAGTCTCTATCAATGCCGAACCAGTTGGTAACAATACTGAAACCAAATCAGTAGGACTTTGGCTGCAGGGTAACATCAGATGGAATAAGCATATTGAATATCTCAATGCAGAACTGAGCGAAACGTGTTACCTTCTTTGTTCATTAAAATCATACTGTAGTGAGAAAACAGTATTGAATGCATATCATGAGTACTTTCATTCTCGTCTTAGATATGGGGTCACCTTCTGGGGAAACTCTAAAACAGCTAATAGCACTTTTAAACTACAAAAAAGGACCATTAGAATCTTGTTTGGGTGCAAGCCTAGAGACTCTTGTAAACCCCTGTTTAAGAAAACTGATATTCCTCCATTACCATGTGTATACATTATGGAAACCCTTTTGTTCTTTAAATTAAATGTAATAGGCAAGGACTAGAGACTGCAAAAGAACTGTGATATACATGATCACTTTACAAGACAAAACAGAAACTTACATATGACTCAAATCAGCACAGCACTGTGCCAAAAAGGTACTTTTCACATGGGAGTTAAGCTTTATAAAAAATTTCCTGAAAACATAAAAGCTATCACTGAGGTCAATACATTTGGAAAATCTCAAAAGTCATATTTACAGCATCACTGATTTTATTCCATTGAAGAATATTTAAATTTATGAAATGTGTTATATAAATACTTACATGTAAAGTGTATTATTGTAACCTTAAATATGTATGCCATGAAATGACTTTCAGCCTGTATATTTATAACCTGACTTGTCCAATGTCTTATGCATAAGCTGCTATGTAGACAACAGGCCCAATAAAAAATACAATACAATACAATACAAGAAATTTTGGGCTAACATAAATGCATTACTGAAAAGAGGAAAAAAAGTGGTCTTTCCTTTCAAATTTACCTATTGTGTATTAAGATTTTCTGTATGGCTAGATGTATGAAATTTTATAATTGTAATAACTTTTGATTTTTTAGAACCTAATTTGGTTAATTCTGCAATATCACAAGATGACAAATATTGGCAGAGGCTAGCCAGCCATTAGTTTAAAATTCAAGCAAAGGCTTCTTGCTATGGAAAGACATGTGGGTGCCTATCTTCTTGAACTTTTGCTATTTCAGCAGTTCCAACCCCTGGGCAATGGGCTCTGACCACTGCAAAAGGGAGCTAATGGTTAACTGCAGCACTGTTAAGTTAGCAATACTGCTCTTGAGGGCTCCTCAGTCACAAAAGTGATGAGAGATGCCATGAATCCCAGTAATTATGAGATGATCAATGTGAACAGAGGTGTGCAGTTACAACAGTTGTGAGTTCGGGAGCAGCCACCATCTCACTGTCTGTGAGCATGCTTTGTGCACTGTTTACCACTGTGGGCCATTCTGCTCACTAGGCTGTATATAATAAAATTCACCTCTGAGTTCACATTCAGTATTCTTTGTACTGCTAATTATTCAGTACACAATAGGCTGACAAGAGAAATCATCTGCACAAGTAATTATTTTGCTACATCTCTTCAAATTAACATTCATTAGTATTCACACTGTCATCTAAAGAAGCCAACAACCATTAAATGGTGTTCTCTCTCTCTTTCTCTTTCCTCTATGCCCCTCTCTCCCTGTTTTCCACCCTTCTCCCTTTTCTCTCCTCTCCCTGCCTTCCTCTTTATATCCACCTCCATCTCCTCTTCCCCCCTCCCCTCCCTGTTTCTTTATCTTTTAAGTTCTACCCACTGTACTCCTTTCATCATGTTGTGTAGTTGTTGAGCCATCTGTTCAAAGAGATGCATCTTTACCACTACCCCTTCTTGTGTCCTTCCCTACCCTGTCCCCACCTCCGTCAGCCAAGGCAGCTGCATTCAATAACCGATAGTCAATCTAGCTGTGGCCACAGCTGTGTGTGTTTGGGTCTTGGTGTGATTGTGTGTGTGTGTGTGTGTGTGTGAATGTGTGTAATTTTACTAGAAAAAGAGCGAGAGTTCAAAGACTAGTGTGAATACTGTTTCATGTTACATGTTTCTATGGTCCATGCACAAGTCCACTGCAGGTGAGAGGCTGACCTTCCCTCTTTTTTCATATTGTTCCATCCAGAAATGTCTCACTTATTTATTCATTAATTCATCTTCTTCTGTACATATTTTTGGTAAGGAGAGCCTTCAGGAATGTGGAAAAAGTCAAGATATGCAATAACGAAAGAGAAGTAATGCAAAAAACCTTAATCTATACAATGCATTAACATGCATTAACGGTAAGTTATTGCAGTACTGCCTAGTACTGTTTGGGCTTACACCAGCTTCCTGTGGCTTGGTAGATTAGCAGGACAGTCATTATTTCTGAAAAATCTACCACTTCCTCAGTTATACACTCCTGGAAATGGAAAAAAGAACACATTGACACCAGTGTGTCAGACCCACCATACTTGCTCTGGACACTGCGAGAGGGCTGTACAAGCAATGATCACACGCACGGCACAGCGGACACACCAGGAACCGCGGTGTTGGCCGTTGAATGGCGCTAGCTGCGCAGCATTTGTGCACCGCCGCCGTCAGTGTCAGCCAGTCTGCCATGGCATACAGAGCTCCATCGCAGTCTTTAACACTGGTAGCATGCCGCGACAGCTTGGACGTGAACCGTATGTGCAGTTGACGGACTTTGAGCGAGGGCGTATAGTGGGCATGGAGGGACGAATGGAGACGTGTCGTCTTCAGCGATGAGAGTCGCTTCTGCCTTGGTGCCAATGATGGTCGTATGCGTGTTTGGCACCGTGCAGGTGAGCGCCACAATCAGGACTGCATATGACCGAGGCTCACAGGGCCAACACCCGGCATCATGGTGTGGGGAACGATCTCCTACACTGGCCGTACACCTCTGGTGATCGTCGAGGGGACACTGAATAGTGCACGGTACATCCAAACCGTCATCGAACCCATCGTTCTACCATTCCTAGACCGGCAAGGGAACTTGCTGTTCCAACAGGACAATGCACGTCCGCATGTATCCCGTGCCACCCAACGTGCTCTAGAAGATGTAAGTCAACTACCCTGACCAGCAAGATCTCTGGATCTGTCCCCCACTGAGCATGTTTGGGACTGGATGAAGTGTCGTCTCACGCAGTCTGCACGTCCAGCACGAACGCTGGTCCAACTGAGGCGCCAGGTGGAAATGGCATGGCAAGCCGTTCCACAGGACTACATCCAGCATCTCTTCGATCGTCTCCATGGGAGAATAGCAGCCTGCATTGCTGCGAAAGGTGGATATACACTGTACTAGTGCCGACTTTGTGCATGCTCTGTTGCCTGTGTCTATGTGCCTGTGGTTCTGTGAGTGTGATCATGTGATGTATCTGACCCCAGGAATGTGTCAATAAAGTATCCCCTTCCTGGGACAATGAATTCACGGTGTTCTTGTTTCAATTTCCAGGAGTGTATTAAAGAGCTGCTGTTTATCATCTATTGGCATCTTAATATTTGCATGATTACATTGGTATTTTAAAAAAGTACTTACTTATATCTGTAACAACTAATTGTGAGTTCCCAGACTGCTTGAGTCTTAACCCAGAACAACACTAACAGTGATGTTTGGAAACAGTACATAGTTCATTCACATTCTTGCACCACCATTGACATTATCCATTTTTATTCACTGTAAGACGATGCTTCTTCTAGTCTACCCTGCTTATTACTATTTTTAGCATTCTTCATATATATTTACTCTAAGTGGCTGCTATTTCAGTCTCCCCATCTAACATTACATCATCTTTCCATTTCTTATAACAGTGACTAAACTAAAGAATTTCCAAAGTTCACCTTCAGTTAGTTTCTCTGGCTTTTGGTTCCAGTATCATAATAATTACTCGATTTTTTTCCTGGCTGCAGAAGTTCCTGTAATGAAAGTTTCATTTTATTCAGATTCAAATCTGGTACTTCCATTACTATTAGTAAACATTTTCATTACTATTAAACTTCTTGTTTCTGAATTGGTAAATGCTGGAAGATTCATTATTTCTGTTCATCCTCTGATAACCTTGGTGATCAAATATTATGTACATTAGCACTGTAACTGCTATAACTGAATGAGTTATTTGATTTTGTTATTGTGAATGTGTAGTTTATTCATCTCATAACATACAGTTACAAATCAAAGATTTTTGTACTGGAGACACATCAAATTACTTTAAAAAAAGAAAAAAAGGTTATAGTAATTAACATATTTCATCAGGCATTTCTGCATTTTTACACATGAACAATTTAACAAGAACATATGGTCATTTTGCAGCTCTTGCACAATTTATTATACAATGCATAATCTTTATTGTTTCTTTTCCTTTCAAATTGCCAAACTGTCTTGCATCAATTCTACAATTGAATAACAACATTTTTCCCCGAGGATATTGAATAACAGTCTGTATTTCACATATATGTGTTATTTAATTTATTGTAAATTTTTAATCCCATGTATAATGGTGTCTGAGTGTAAAGTTTTAAATTATGAGAGGGAAGTTTGAAGCTGCGTCTGTGAGGAGTACTGTAATTGTGGTTGAAATGAAAATTGTCAAGTGAGTTTTGATTTATATCTATGAAAATAAAAATTTCATAGATGTACAGAGAAGGAATGGTTAGTATTTCTTATGATTCTCTTTTACAGTGTAAGTAATCTTGGCCTGTTCATAGAGTTTCCCCAGAAAAGGAATTGTTAGTATTTCTTATGATTCTCTTTTACAGTGTAAGTAATCTTGGCCTGCTCATAGAGTTTCCCCAGAAAATTATTCCTTATTGAATTATAGTCTCAAAGTAGTTGTGATAGACTATCTTCCTGGTGTTCATAAGGGTGCAACCAGATAAGACATACATTGCATAAGCTAGGCTGTTTAGTTTGTTTGCTAAGCAGTCTACATTTGCCTTTGAATTTAAATTTTTGTCAAGGGTTTGACCTAGAAATTTTACATAACTTGCTTCAGTCATTTCCTGATCGCTTTGTACTATTTTTATGGGAGATGCTGATGATGTTTTAGCACTGAACTGCACTGTGTTGTGACTGTGTTACAGTTAGTGATGAACCAGTTCTTAGTTAATTGTAGGACCTACTTTTGTTTATTTAAAAAATAAAAACCTTTATCATCTACAGTTTAAGTAGGCAATCAGTATAAGGCATAAAACATACACACAATGGCAGCACGGCACCTTGGAGGCAGGCTTTTTCCTTCTGTTCCTCATTTCTCCCTGTGGCAGTGTAGGTGCTGGGTGGATTTTTCTTCCTGTACTCTGTGCATCCTCTTCTACTTGCAACCAAGAATAAGTTATAGATCTTAAAATTCAACTACATCAGCTGCAGAAAAGGAGACACAACTTTTTTCGTATCAGATGTACTGAAGGATAAAGATTAGATTAGATTCAGTTTTCATTCCATAGACCCAAATGATGAGATGATTCCTGTGGGAGTGGAACATGTCAGAAAGTATAACATAAAAACATAAAACATTTGAATATAATACTTACTACCCTGATCATTTGCCAAGAAATTGTTGAAATAGGTAAATACAATGTGGTAAACTGGAACAGCTAATATTTACATAATTAACATGCTGTCAGAATGAAACACTGTTTTGCACTATTAATAAATTTATCATACACAAAATACCTAACCTTGACTGTTGTGACCAAGTGCTGTCAAAACTGAAATCTAACAGATATTTTTACTTAAGCTGGCTTAACAGTCTCTGTTAAGATGTTCATCTATGGAGTAGAAGGAGCTGCCTATCAAAAAGTCTTTCAAACTCTGTTTAAACTATGCTGCATTTGAAACCAAGTTTTCAATGGTTTCTGGAAATTTATTGAAAATGTGTGCCTGAATATTGGACCCCTATTTGGACCAAAGTAAGGAATTTTAGGTCTTTATGTAGATTGTTCTTATTCCTGGTGTTGATACTATGTATTGAGCTATTGGTTGGAAATAGAGATGTATTACTTGCAACAAATTTTGTTAAGGAATAAATATACTCAGAAGCAGTGGTTAGAATACCAAGTTCCTTGAGCAGCTTTCTACATTATTTTCTTGAATTTATACTACAAATGATTCTTATCACATGCTTTAACTTTTGCTTGGTTTGATGAGTTGCCCCAGAATATGATCACATATGACATAATAGACTGAAAGTAAGCAAAGTATGCAATTTTATTAATATTTTTATCTCTTTCATCTGACATCGTTCTCACAGCAACTGCAGACTTGTTGAGGCACTTAAGCAGTTCTGTGGTATGCCCTGACCAACTGAATTTATTGTTGTTGTTGTCGTTTTCAGTCCTGAGACTGGTTTGATGCAGCTCTCCATGCTACTCTATCCTGTGCAAGCTGCTTCATCTCCCAGTACCTACTGCAACCTACATCCTTCTGAATCTGCTTAGTGTACTCATCTCTCGGTCTCCCTCTACGATTTTTACCCTCCACGCTGCCCTCCAATGCTAAATTTGTGATCCCTTGATGCCTCAAAACATGTCCTACCAACCGATCCCTTCTTCTAGTCAAGTTGTGCCACAAACTTCTCTTCTCCCCAATCCTATTCAATACCTCCTCATTAGTTACGTGATCTATCCACCTTATCTTCAGTATTTTACTTCCTAAATAGCAAAACTCCTTTACTACTTTAAGTGTCTCATTTCCTAATCTAATTCCCTCAGCATCACCCGATTTAATTTGACTACATTCCATTATCCTCGTTTTGCTTTTATTAATGTTCATCTTATATCCTCCTTTCAAGACACTGTCCATTCCGTTCAACTGCTCTTCCAAGTCCTTTGCCGTCTCTGACAGAATTACAATGTCATCGGCGAACCTCAAAGTTTTTACTTCGTCTCCATGAATTTTAATACCTACTCCAAATTTTTCTTTTGTTTCCTTTACTGCTTGCTCAATATACAGATTGAATAACATCGGGGAGAGGCTACAACCCTGTCTCACTCCTTTCCCAACCACTGCTTCCCTTTCATGCCCCTCAACTCTTATTACTGCCATCTGGTTTCTGTACAAATTATCAATAGCCTTTCGCTCCCTGTATTTTACCCCTGCCACCTTTAGAATTTGAAAAAGAGTATTCCAGTCAACATTGTCAAAAGCTTTCTCTAAGTCTACAAATGCTAGAAACGTAGGTTTGCCTTTTCTTAATCTTTCTTCTAAGATAAGTCGTAAGGTCAGTATTGCCTCACGTGTTCCAACATTTCGACGGAATCCAAACTGATCTTCCCCGAGGTCTGCATCTACCAGTTTTTCCATTCGCCTGTAAAGAATTCGCGCTAGTATTTTGCAGCCTTGGCTTATTAAACTGATAGTTCGGTAATTTTCACATCTGTCAGCACCTGCTTTCTTTGGGATTGGAATTATTATATTCTTCTTGAAGTCTGAGGGTATTTCGCCTGTCTCATACATCTTGCTCACCAGCTGGTAGAGTTTTGTCATGACTGGCTCTCCCAAGGCCGTCAGTAGTTCTAATGGAATGTTGTCTACTCCGGGGGCCTTGTTTCGACTCAGGTCTTTCAGTGCTCTGTCAAACTCTTCACGCAGTATCGTATCTCCCATTTCGTCTTCATCTACATCCTCTTCTATTTCCATAATATTGTCCTCAAGTACATCGCCCTTGTATAAGCCTTCTATATACTCCTTCCACCTTTCTGCCTTCCCTTCTTTGTTTAGAACTGGGCTGCCATCTGAGCTCTTGATATTCATACACGTGGTTCTCTTCTCTCCAAAGGTCTCTTTAATTTTCCTGTAGGCAGTATCTATCTTACCCCTAGTGAGATAAGCTTCTACATCCTTACATTTGTCCTCTAGCCATCCCTGTTTAGCCATTTTGCACTTCCTGTCGATCTCATTTTTGAGACGTTTGTATTCCTTTTTGCCTGCTTCATTTAATGCATTTTTATATTTTCTCCTTTCATCAATTAAATTCAATATTTCTTCTGTTACCCAAGGATTTCTAGCAGCCCTTGTCTTTGTACCTACTTTATCCTATGCTGCCTTCACTACTACATCCCTCAGAGCTATCCATTCTTCTTCTACTGTATTTCTTTCCCCTATTCCTGTCAATTGTTCCCTTATGCTCTCTCTGAAACTCTGTACAACCTCTGGTTCTTTCAGTTTATCCAGGTCCCATCTCCTTAATTTCCCACATTTTTGCAGTTTCTTCAGTTTTAATCTACAGGTCATAACCAATAGATTGTGGTCAGAGTCCACATCTGCCCCTGGAAATGTCTTACAACTTAAAACCTGGTTCCTAAATCTCTGTCTTACCATTATATAATCTATCTGATACCTTTTAGTATCTCCAGGGTTCTTCCACGTATACAACCTTCTTTCATGATTCTTAAACCAAGTGTTAGCTATGATTAAGTTGTGCTCTGTGCAAAATTCTACTAGGCGGCTTCCTCTTTCATTTCTTAGCCCCAATCCATATTCACCTACTATGTTTCCTTCTCTCCCTTTTCCTACACTCGAATTCCAGTCACCCATTACTATTAAATTTTCGTCTCCCTTCACTATCTGAATAATTTCTTTTATTTCATCATACATTTCTTCAATTTCTTCATCATCTGCAGAGCTAGTTGGCATATAAACTTGTACTACTGTAGTAGGTGTGGGCTTCGTATCTATCTTGGCCACAATAATGCGTTCACTATGCTGTTTGTAGTAGCTTACCCGCATTCCTATTTTCCTATTCATTATTAAACCTACTCCTGCATTACCCCTATTTGATTTTGTGTTTATAACCCTGTAGTCACCTGACCAGAAGTCTTGTTCCTCCTGCCACCGAACCTCACTAATTCCCACTATATCTAACTTTAACCTATCCATTTCCCTTTTTAAATTTTCTAACCTACCTGCCCGATTAAGGGATCTGACATTCCACGCTCCGATCCGTAGAATGCCAGTTTTCTTTCTCCTGATAACGACATCCTCCTGAGTAGTCCCCACCCGAAGATCCGAATGGGGGACTATTTTACCTCCGGAATATTTTACCCAAGAGGATGCCATCATCATTTAATCATACAGTAAAGCTGCATGTCCTCGGGAAAAATTACGGCTGTAGTTTCCCCTTGCTTTCAGCCGTTCGCAGTACCAGCACAGCAAGGCCGTTTTGGTTAATGTTGCAAGGCCAGATCAGTCAATCATCCAGACTGTTGCCCCTGCAACTACTGAAAAGGCTGCTGCCCCTCTTCAGGAACCACACGTTTGTCTGGCCTCTCAACAGATACCCCTCCGTTGTGGTTGCACCTACGGTACGGCCATCTGTATCGCTGAGGCACGCAAGCCTCCCCACCAACGGCAAGGTCCATGGTTCATGGGGGGAGGACTGAATTTATTATCGAGCTGTAATCCCAGAAATTTAACCTCTTCAATTTGCATGTCTTCATATATTATAAACATGCTGGAAGGAAATCTCTTACAGGTTATGAACTGCATGTTTTGGGCCTTCTCAAAGTTTAATGACAGTGAACTAGCTTTAAGCCACTTATCAATGTCAGGAAAATTAGATTAACAGCTATCTGTAAATCTGTACTTGACTCGCTACTTATTGCAATGTTTGTATCATCTGCAAACAAAACAACCTTACCATCTGGCAATGTAATAGATTAGAGGTCATTAATGTACACAAGAAAAATTAATAGACCCAAGACAGAACCTTGAGGAACACCACATGTAATTAATTCCCAATCAGATGAAGAGTGACTGCTTACTGCACAGGTATTTCGCAATGACACCCTTTGTTTCCTGTTAGATAGATAAGGTTCAAAAAATTTTGCAGCACTGGCAGTGACACCATAATATTCTAATTTACTTAAGAGAATGCTGTGGTTCATACAATCAAAGGCTTTTGACAGGTCACAGAAAATGCCAGTAGCCTGTAATTTATTATCTAATGAATTAAGTACATTCTCACTGTAAGTGTAAATAGCTTTCTCTACATCAGAATCCTTAAGAAATCCAAACAGTGTCTTGGGCAATATATTATTTGCAGTCAGATGCTTAAGGAGATGCTTGAACACAACCTTTTGAAATATTTTTGAGAAAGCCAGCAAAAATGAAACTGGTCAATAGTTTGATCCTGCTTCTTGTAAAGAGACTTAATGTCAGCATATTTTAGACAGTGTGGAGATGTTCCACTGATAAAACATTGATTACACAAATAACTTTAGATAGAATTCAACTTGCATGAGCACTCTTTGATATGTTATCATACCCACTGGAATACTTAGATTTTAAGGATTTTATGATGGATGCTACTTCTTTGGAAGACGTGAGTGTCATTTCCTTTTTACTAAAGTTATTTTTAAAGACTGGTCTCAGATACTCCATTGCACTGTTCACCATACCTGATAACCCCAAGCTGTCAGTGACAAAAATGAAGTACTTGTTTAAGAGTTTTGCAACACTACATGTACTTGTTTCCAATGTCCCATTTATTTATAGAGCTATCTGTTCCTCCTCCTTTTTGGCCCCACCTGTCTCTGTCTTCATTATTTCCCATACAGTTTTTATTTTGATGTGTGATATAATTATCTTTTTCTCATAATAAAGCTGCTTTGATTTCTGGATAGCTTGCTTCAGTATTTTGCTGCATTCTTTGTAATACAATTCTAACATCAGAGCTGTTCCTAGATAGTAGATACAGTCTCCTTTTTGTCGCACATGACACTTTTATTCCTTGTGTAATCCACAGTTTATTTTCTGACTTCGGTGTGATTTGAGTTACCTTTAGGGGAAAACTGTTTTCAAAAGTGGAGGTAACTTTATTAATAAATGCTTTGTATTTTCCAATTGAGTCAGAAGTATTGTAAACATCTATCCAGTTCATGTCTTTGAGCAGTTTCCCGAATATCTCAATTTTTGACTTATTTATTACCCTCCTGAACTTAGATTTAATAGATTTTTTATCCTGATAAGTTTCAACATTTAACACAAGATGCTGCATTTCATAATCAGACAGCCCATTTACTATTGGTTTTGTGACATTTTTCCCTAGATTTGTGTACAAAGATACTATCAATAGCAGTCTCAGAGCATTTACTTAACCTACTAGCAAAATTCATAGCAGGAACTAAATTGAATGATAATGTTACTGGCTGCAGTAATTGTTCACTGACAGAGCTTTTCAATAAATCCCCATTAAAATCACTAGTAACCACTATTTCCTTGTTTATTACCATGAGATGGGATGGCAGAGCTTCCAGATTTTTTATGAAGAGGTTAAAATTTCCTGAAGGTGATCTATAAATACCTACTATTATTATTATGAAATACTACTTCTGTTGCACAAGTTTCTAAGTGCTGCTCTGAGAAAAAATTGTTAGCATCAATATTCTTGTAATCAAAACAGTTTCTGACAAATATGGCAACTCTTCCTTTCTCCGTATTATCTCTACAGAAATAAGAAACTAACTTGAATACCGTAACATTTAACATATATGTACCAGTGGTCACATGATGTTCAGAGAGGCAGATTATATCAACTGTTTTGCTGAACTCTGATTCTTCAACACAAATAAGCAACTCATTAAGCTTATCCCTTAGTCCTCGGATATTTTGAGGCAATAACAATAACAAATTTTGTGCAATGGCTGAATTATAACTGGATAAAGCTATTTTTCCTGCCAATTTTTGAGTATCTCTAGTTTCTATCAGAGGGCGTCTGCATGAATTGTGTACATAAAAATTTGCTTTCTGGCTGCCTGTTTTATCAATGTGAATGTCATTTTCAGCCTGTCTCTGAACATCTATTGTTTCTGCCCTCCCGACCCTTAAAAAAAAATAATAAAATAAAATAAAAAAACTGCTGATCTTACACTTGTAACCACTGGAGCTTCACCACTTGTGACAATGTCCCTCCTTAAGTTATTTGCTATTAGCCCAGACTGTTTTCCCTTCCCTTCCCTGTTGAGGTGAAGGCCGTCACACCTGCTGACAGAGTCAACAGGAACCACACTGATGTGAGACCCCATATCTGATCCAAGCAACTGTTCCACCTCTAAATTAACTCTCCTAACAGAAGAGCTTAAATGAGACCAGTAATGGCACCTCAGAACAGATATAAGCCCAACACCAGTATGTCTCTTTGCTAAAGCTATCTTTGCCAGCCCACTCTCAATTGAATTATTAGGGTTGCTATCTATGCTGTTTCCTGCCCCATGCACTATCACCACAGGGTCTTCCTTTGTAAAGTCTTTACAAAGTGAACTAAGTCTTGTGAGAAAGAATTAACAGTTCCTCTTCCAGTGTGAGTGGGCTCACTTCCATGATGCTTGAATTCCTTGTTTGATTGTGTGCTTGGCTTGACATCTATCTGCAAAATGAGCCAAACACCAGGCATGCAGGGATATAGGATACAGAATTGCGGGAAATGTGATCTTGGAAATATTTTTCTAAATAGAGGTGAAAAAAATAATTTTTATTCAAGTACTGTGAAACATATATCATAGAACATTACTGCATGCTTCTAGCCTTTTGTTTTCTGTACAGAACTACAAAGAATTTTTTCTAAAAATAAAACAAAAACTGAGAGGAGTAGGCCCATACTAATAAAAATTATCAGTGGAGTGATTCGATCAATATCTACAGTTGTGAAGTAAATTTCATCATCTTTATTTTTGTCAGATGGTACCTCTCTTTTTATCTTTGTTAATATGCCATACTCTTTCAACCTTAACAACCTGAAACAAAGAAACTGTTTTATCATCATTCCATCTTATATTATGTTGTAAGAAAACAGTGTTTGTAAAATTTATCTGTTTAGGAAAAAAATTAGAAGATTAAAGATACTTCACTGGTAATTCAAAATGTCCTTGTATGGCATATTTCTGCTGATGGCAAATCCAAGGAGTGAATGTGCAACTTTCATAGGTATTTCAAATGTTTCACATGAAATATTGTGATAAAGGAAGGCTTTTCGCTCTCCTATAAAACAGGTCCTTGGAACATCACAGAATTTTTTCTCAAGTCCAGGTCCATCAAAAACTGGACTGTCTTGATATGGTTTAATCATATACTCGTAAACAGTTTTCATTACACTATCACCTGAAAGCTGAAGAAACAATTCAGTAACAAAGCTCTGGTTAAATACATTTAAGAGTAATACATATACAGTTGCCTCTCCAAGTTGTGCTTATGCAAACAATTAGAGCATATTTTCTGAACAATACATCACAAATTTTACAAACTGGGTAAAGTACATCAGCAGTAAAGCATTAAGTTAGTTTTTATCAAAACTAAATAGTAGAAAGTGAAAGGTTGTTTCACACTATCATTTAGTGAGAAATGAGCTAGTGTCTGGACACCTTACTGTAACATAGATTCTTCTACATCTACATCTACACTCTGAAACCATCATGAGGTGCACAGCAGAGGGTATTCCCAATGTACCAGTTATTAGGGTTTCTTTGTGTCCCACACACATATGAAGTGCAGGAAGAATGATTGTTTGAATGCCTCTGTGCATGCAGTAATTATTCTAATCTTATCCTCACAATCCCTATGTGGACAGTGCATATGGGATTGTAGTATATTCTAGAAGCAGTCATACAACTGATTTGTAAGCAATATCCTTTGTAGTTTGATTGCACTTACCCGGTATTCTACCAATAAACCAAAGTCTACCATCTGCTTTACCCATGACTGAGCCTAGGTAATGGCGGCCACTGAGTGAAGCGCATTTCTTCGGCTGCGATCACACAGTTCGGCCTTCAAAATGTATGGACCCACGACAGCAGGATCATAGTCAAGACGGAAGGAGGGAGGAAAACTGTGACGAACATGTTCGAACTGAAAGACTGAGCGAAATCTCGCGAGACACAAAGTCTCATATTGTAATCTGTCTAATATAAGTTAATTTTTATTCTTTCTTTTCATTTTTTTAGCTTAAATATTGCTCTGTTATTTCTGTAAGTACCATAACCTGTATGTTTATACTGTTTGCACTGTCAGCTATATCTTAACTAATGTATTACCAAATTATTCGTTTCTCTACATAAATATTTTTTTAAATCTCTAATTACTTTTTCTCGTGTAATTTTTGTTATTATTTGTATTATCAACTTTTCGTTTCTCCACATAACTATTTTCATCTTTAATTGTTTTTGTCATGTAAATTTGTTAATTATTACATAAGGTAGTCTCACTTTCCATGCTTAATTGGCAACCCACCATCATACTTTAGTTGTAATCCCCATAAGTGAAATTAATATCACACTCTGTCATAGCGTGCAGATTACTCCCGTTGTGTTTAGCGAAATTCCTTCCCCTGCCAGCCCACGGCTGCTTCCAGAACCGTTGCAGACCTTGCTGACCTTGGCCGCAGACCCCGTTGCCTCCACGGGGACCTACCCCTTCCCCTTCCCGACCGCTTTCACTGCACAGAACTGGGAGGACACTCCCTCACCCCCCCCCCCCCCCCCTCCTTTCACACGCCTTCCGCATTCCTCATGCCAGACTCTCTTGTCACCGCCAACCACGACCCGCAAACATCGGTCGGCAGCCTCCTCGGGCAATCAACACCCGAACGCACCAAGCTGCATATTGCACATGCAAATGTCCAGTCTCTGCCAGCTCACTTCGACAAGTTCAAACTGCTGATATACACGTAATACTTTTGTCACAGACTTGGCTCAAACCAAGTATTCCTACAACTTCCGTAAACCTAGATGGCTATATCTTTCTCAGGCACGACAGATACAACAGACGAGGGGGCGGAATAGGGGCGTACATACGCTCTGATTTGTCACCTACAGTACTATACACATCCGACAACAGTGTAGATAAACAAGTGGAATATATGTTCATAGAGATGAAATCGCTTAACAGAAAGTGCTTAATATGTGTCCTTTACAAACCTCCTAAAATAGGTGGGTTCGCCTGCTTCGAAACTGCCCTCTCTAATCGTCATATGAACATGTAATTATAGCAGGTGACACTAACTTTAATTTTCTGTGCAATAGTCCTTCCACTGGGAAATTTAAGAGGATGCTTTCTTCCTCAAATATGACGCTACTTCAGCTGGCACCTACTCATCACACGACTACCAGTCACACTTTCATTGATATATTCGCAACGAAATCTCCGAACAGAATAATCTGCACCTCTCAAATATCTGCGCCGGGCATGTCTACCCATGACATCATTTCCATGACGTATTCACTAGAATGTCCTAGAAAGAAACAAAAACTGTCTACATACCGAGACCTCAAACGCATAAATTTGCCTGAACTCGTAACTGAGGCACAAGAAATAGTTTGGGGAATGACCTCTACTCCCCTCATGGACATAAACGACAAACTCCGGGATTTCACTAACAAAATTACTCGACTCTATGACAAATATGCTCCAATAAAGACCAGAAAAGTAAAAAGGCAACCTGCACCCTGGCTGACTGATGAACTAAAACAGCTCATGAATCTCAGAGATGCTGCACATCGAGCATACAAGATACACCCTACACCTGAAAATCATGCTGTATACAAGCAGAAACGAAACAAAGTCAGTCAAGCGGTGAGAAACGCTAAGCTCAGACATGCCCGTACATTAGCTGACAATAGATGTAGACCAGCTATCCTGTGGAAAAATCTTCGTAGTCTCGGTTTAGGCAAAATAAAAGTTGCAGAAAATCACATGGTCCCAGCTGAAGAACTAAACCGATTCTTCACGTTACCTACAACCAAAATTGTACCGGAAAAAAAACAGAGAATCATTGATTACTTCATGGGGTTGAACGACTGTAGCAAAGAAAAATTCTATCTACAGCACGTCACTTGCAGTACTGTCAAGAAAGCCATAATGCGGATTAGATCAGCATCTACTGGACGTGATGGTATCACTATCCAGATGGTAAAACTTATTATTGACCAACTACTGCCCTCTATAACAGACATTTTCAACGATTCATTAATCACAAGTGTTTTCTCTGAGGCCTGGAAACTGGGACAAATTAAGCCATTGCCTAAAAAGGACATAGCCACAGCACCCTCTGACTACCGCCCCATCTGCCTTCTTCCTGCACTATCAAAGGCCTTAGAATATATAGTTCATGACCAGCTCACCAACTACCTCACTACTAACAACCTACTAGACGAATACCAATCAGGTTTCCGTAAACATCGAAGCACAACATCTGCTCTGATAAAGGTGACAGATGACTTGAAACATGCCATGGACAGACAAGAAGCGACTATCATTTGCGTCTTAGATTTCAGCAAAGCATTTGATACTGTCGACTTCGACATCTTACTGGCCAAATTTAGCGGTCTAAATTTCTCACCAAGTGCAGTGCAATGGTTTCGCTCATACATGACGTCTCGTCAGCAACGCGTCCTATCTGGGAATATAAAATCACAATGGCAGCAGGTAGTGTCAGGCGTTCCCCAAGGCTCAGTATCAGGTCCTATACTCTTCTCTCTGTATGTCAACGATGTGTCATCGGTTCTGACCTATTGTAAATACCATATGTATGCTGATGACCTTCAGTTGTATCTAAGTGCGAAAACAAGCAATCTCAAGAAAGCTATTGAAAATTTCAATACTGACCTCGATGCACTGTCAAAATGGGCACAGGACATAGGTCTAAAACTAAACCCATCTAAAACACAAGCGGTACTTGTTGGTCACTCTAAGCTCATTAGCCCAAAACATCGGGAATCCTTACCACCTCTTATCCTAAATGGAACAAATATTAACTTCTCTCCTTCAGCAAAGAGTTTGGGAGTAATAATAGATGAAAATCTAAATTGGACAGAGCACGTAACTGCAGTGTGCAAAAAAGCATCAGCATCCCTTCATGTCCTACAAAAATATAAAAAACTCTTCCCTTTCGATCTGAAAAAGAAATTAGTACAAACGCTTATACTCCCAATCATTGACTACAGCGATATTATCCTACAAGGCCTCTCTCAGGAAAATTCCCGACGTCTAGAACTGGTCATGAATGCCTGCGTCCGATATATCTGTGACGTTCGACTTTTTGATCACATTTCACCAGCATATGCAAAATTGTCCTGGTTGCGTGCAGACAAACGCACAGATTTCCATACACTCTGTCTCATCTACTGCCTTATAAATGTAAACTGTCTCTCATATCTCTCCTCGTCCCTAACGCTCATGTCGGAACAACATGACAGAAACACACGTTCCCATTATAATAAAATCCTCTCCGTTCCACTGCATCGCTCAGTCACCTTCTCCAAGTCCTTTACAGTAGCGGGAACCTGACTCTGGAATAGCCTCCCTCGTTATGTTAGAGAACTTAAAAACATGTCCAGCTTCAAAAAACAGTTAATGACGTATCTACTTAAGCAACAGTAATGCCTTCCTCTGTACATGAATGCACTTCACCTCATTACTTCCCTCTTTCCCCCTCCTTAAATCCCCATTCCCCAACACACGCTAAACTAGTAAACATCTACTTTACACACCAAGATATTATGTACATCTGCACAAACCTTCGTTACTATTGCCAATCCTTCTCATGTCATTATTATTTGATTTTTTTTACTGTTATTATTATTGCTTATTATTGCTTTTATCATAATCTGTATGTATAGCAGCTGCTGTAAAAACACTGCCAGCATTTAATTTATTAAGTCTTAGTCATGTTTATCATTACATTTTATTATTGCTTTTATCATAATCTGTATGTATAGCACCTGTTGTAAAAATACTGCCGCATTTACTTAATTAGGTCTTAGTCATTACTCTTTATTCCTATTGTCACTGGAGTAAGCTAACATTCTCATTTAAACTATTGTCATGATGCAACTCTGATGTGTGAAATGCTACATGTGTGGAACACTGGTCCGATGTAAGAGAGGGCCTGATGGCCCTAATCTGATCAGGTTAAATAAATAAATAAATAAATGAATAAATAAATATGTGATCATTCCATTTCATCTCCGTACAAAGTGTCACACGTAAGTACTTTAGTAGGTGGCTGATTCCACCAGTGACGCATCAGTAGTATAGTCATAGGGTACTACGTTTTTCATTTTGTGAAGTGCAGAACTTTACATTTTGGAACATTTAAAGCAAGTTGCCAATCTTTTCACTACTTTGAAATTTCTTCAAGATCTGACTGAACATTTATGCAGCTTCTTTCTATTAGTACTTCATTACAGATAACTGCATCATCTGCAAAAAGTCTGACATTACTATTAATATTGTATGCAAAGTCAGAACTATAATACATGAACAGTGAGGGTCCCTGCACACATCCCTGTGGCACACTTGAAGTTATTTCTATATCTGATGATGACTCTTCATCCAAAATAATGTTTTGTGTCCTCCCTACCAAAAAGTCCTCAGTTCTGTTACAAATTTCACTTGATATCCCGTATGATCATATTTTTGACAATAAGCATAGTGTGCTAATGAGTCAGATGCTTTTTGGAAATCAAGAAACTGCATCTACCTGACTGCCTTGATCCAAGGCTTTCACTATGTCATGTGAGGAAAGTGTGAGCTGGGTTTCAAATGATCGATGTTTTCAGAATCCATGTTGATTGGCATTGAGGAGGTCATTCTGTTCAAGATACCTCATTATGTTTGAGCTCAGAATATGTGCTAAGATTCTACAAAAAATCAGTGTCAAAGATATGGGATGGTAGTTTTGTTCAGTTCTACTACACTTCTTGTAGATGGGTGTGACCTGTGCTTTTTTTCCAAGGACTGGGCATGATTTTTTCGTCTGAGGAATCTGCAATAGTTTGTAGTTAGGAGAGGGACTAACTCAGCTGCAACTTCAGTAGAGAATCTGACAGGGATTCCATCAGGCCCTGGAGGTTTATTCAATTTTAACAATTTCAGCTGTTTCGCAACACCACTGACACTAATACTTAATTCATTCATATTTTCAGTGGCATGAGGATTAATTGGGGCAATTCTCTGGGTTTTCCTTTCTAAACGAACGTTTGAAAATGGAGTTTAGCATTTCAGCTTTTCCTTTGTGACCCTCAATTTCAGTTCCTGTCTCATTCGCTAGAGACTGGACACTAATTTTGGTGCCACTAACAGCCCTTATGTATGACCAGAATTGTTCTGCAGTTTTTCATAATGAAGTTGATCCTTTTCTTGATATACATTAGTAACTTAGCTTAAACTGTAGCCAGCATGACCATTCATTCTTTTATTCGTGCATACAACTTGTTCTATATACCTCATTATAAAAAAGAGACTTCCAGGACATGAGAACGGTTTTTGGTATACATTAATAGGCAGAAGCAGCCACTGCATGCTACTTTTGTACCGAATATTAAGAAAAAATTATGACTAGTACTAATTTAGTCATACTGATAATTATGTGACTTCCTTCTAATTTATTTTATATGTATTTATGTACATTAGGACAAAGACAGCTATTTTGAATAAAGCCAGTGATTCTCATCTACTATAACTCAGCTGCTGTATTTATCTGACTCTTAAAATTAAGCATTTATGTAACTTTAAAAAGACTCCTATCAGATGTCTGTACACTGACAAAGTCAACATATGTTTAAGTTAGAGTTTCATGGAATTACATCCACAGACAAAAATATTGTGATTAACTGAGAGGGAATTACTACTGAGGTATTCTTTTACTTTGATTTCAAATATCTGGGAATTTACCTTATACTGACTGAAATCTGTTAGTAACATGTTACAGACATTTGAATCAGAATATAAGACGCACTGAGAATCCTACATAAGGTTACATATTGTACTCTACTTCTAGTATTGTACAATACTTCTAGTATTGTGGAAGAACCGAAGGTCCCTGTAGATGTTACTGTGGGATTTTATGTTATCAACATTACACAATATTCTTACAGTATGTTTCTGTAGAATAAATACTTTTTTCGCCCCAGAAGATTACAACATAGCACCATATTAAGTGAAAGTATGCTGGAGGTAAACACAATGAAATAGATTTCTAAGTGTAAAGCCAGGCATAACTTAGCCATTTTATTAACTTATCCACATCCACCTCTATTTATTAGCTCGCCGGTGTGGCCGAGTGGTTCTAGGCGTTTCAGTCTCGAACCGCGCGACCGCTACGGTCACAGGTTCGAATCCTGCCTCGGGCATGGATGTGTGTGATGTCCTTAGGTTAGTTAGGTTTAAGTAATTCTAAGTTCTAGGGGACTGATGACCTCAGATGTTAAGTCCCATAGTGCCCAGAGCCATTTGAACCATTTTTTTTAAATACAAGATGACCGAGACAAAATTTCTAGTTGGTGTAATGAATGGCAGCTGGCTCTTAATGTAGAAAAACGTAAGTTAATGCGGATGAGTAGGAAAAACAAACGCTTAGCGTTCAGACACGGTATTAGTAGTGTCCTCCTTGACACAGTCACGTCATTTACATACATGGGCGTAACGTTGCAAAGCGATATGAAATGGAATGAGAATGTGAGAACTGTAGTAGGGAAGGCGAATGGTCAACTTCAGTTTATTGGGAGAATGTTAGGAAAGTTTGATTCATCTGTAAAGGGGGCTGCATATAAGACACTAGTGCGACCTGTTCTTGAATACTGCTCGAGCGTTTGGAACCCACATCAGGTTGAATTGAAAGTAGACATTGAAACAATTCAGACGCGAGCTGCTAGATTTGTTACCGTTAGGTTGAATCAGCAGACAAGTGTTACAGATATGCTTTGGGAGCTCAAGTGGGATCCCAGGAAGAATATTTCGAAAAAACACTACTGAGAAGGTTTGGCGAACCAGCATTTGAAGCTGATTGCAGAACAGTCCTACTGCCGCCAAAATACATTTTGCCTAGGGACCACAAAGAGAAGACGCGAGAAACTAGGGCTCATACGGATGTGTACAGACAGTCGTTTCCCCTCGCTTTATGTGCATCTGGAATAGGAAATGAAACGACTAGTTGTGGTACAGAGTATGCTTCGCCAAGCACCGCACAGTGGCTTGAGGAGTACGTATGTAGAACATGAAACATATCAGTTGTATGTGTATGTAACATGACCATACGTTCTGCTTGTGCGGGGCAGGTTGCAGGTTGCCTGCCCCGTTGTCCCCAGCCAGAGCAAAAAGTCCCACTTTTGCAAACAGAGCAAACGATAATTGATCAGATTTACCCCCTACCTGGCTATATTCGAAACACGTGGGTGATGGCAGCAGCACGGGTGGTGTGCAGAAGAGAGAGCGAATAAGATGCGAGAGCGAGACAGATGCTGCCACTCAACTCAACAGTCACATTGCGCAAGTGCGAACTTGACGTTTGGCAACACTGTTTAGTTTTAGTTTGTATTTGAATGGTCGGGTATACGTGCACAATCAAACAACTCAATCAACGTTTTTGTGTTTATAAGATTTTACAACGTTACAAAATGCCTAAACGCAAGTGAACTTTTAATATTATTTTGCAAAATATGTATCAATTTATAAAACAAAGCACTGCTGCATCCGATGTTACGTGTGAAAAGCGTCGTACGGATTTTGTTATTGGTTATGGTGGTCCCAGAAATACTGAGAAACATTTAAAATCGGAAAAACGCAGGCTTTCTGATCAAGCTGCTGCTTCCAGCTCGTCAATGCTTGCATCTTCAAAAGAACCAGTTTGTCGACTTCAAAGGACTTCGCTGTAATTACAGTGGAAGGTGCATGGGCATCTCACACGACTCAAAAAATGCACAGTTTTTGCTCAAATGACTGTGCCGCTAATTTTATTCAAACATATTTGAGAAAAAATTTAGATGTGTTCGCACAAAATCCCAGTCTATTGTAAATGTGCTGACACCTATATCATTCAAACGCATTAAACACGACGCATTCATTCGCCGCTATACCCGGATCAGAATGACAAAGTGATTGACAGCTAAGCACAGTTGAGCATGGTAGGAGGAGGTAATGTCGGTTCACGGGTGTGTGCACACGCGCGCAGTATGGCTGGCACAGCAACAATAATTCTTGCGCCGTTTCCCATGGGAACAGCAGAACTTCCACATATGCTATGATACGTCCAATCTCTTCTGACAGAATGACTGGCGTTTATACAGATTTCGTCGAACCACATAATGTGTTCAATCGGCACTTTAACTATATTCTCAAAAACTGACAACGCCACGCTACGATGTCACCTCTTCGCATTGCAATTTTCCGTCAATTGATGTTTTTTTTTTTTTTTTTTTTTTTTTTTTTTTTTTTTTTTTTTTTTACCGAAAACCGAGGGAACTGACAACCGTTAACAAAGACATCTTGCTGCAAGTGAATAACTCCACCTCGAGAAGAGTAACACAGCTTTTTTTTCTTGCTGGATGCGAGATGCACGTTTGTGGCGACGAACAGCATCTTGTTCAAAAGATGGTTCAAATGGCTCTGAACACTATGGGACTTACCATCTGAGGTCATCAGTCCCCTATAACTTAGAGCTACTTAAACCTAACTAAGGACATCGTACACATCCATTCCCGAGGCAGGATTCGAGCCTGTGACCGTAGCGATTGCGCGGTCCAGACTGAAGTGCCTAGAACCGCACGGCCACAACGTCCAGCTGTTCAAAAGAGCCCCGTGTTTGTTACACGTGGTTCTGCCCTCTTTTTACCAGGTGTCTGCCGTTAGAGTAATGAATAATAATAATGAGCGTATGGCATTTGTGGCCGTGAGACCCCTCGCGGGGCGGTTCGGCCGCCACTCCACAAGTTCTTTAACGCCACTACGGCGACTTGCGAGTGAATGAGGATGAAATAATGATGAAAGACACACAACACCCAGGCATCTCGAGGCAGAGAAAACCAGCAGCCAGTTCAAAGAAAAGAAAATACAGATTGTGAAATAGACATATGATTACATTATCACGAGTTGACTTGTAGGGAATATTTGTGAGTTAACGAGTAATATATTTAACAGAGCATGCATTGCATTCATGGAGGATACGCCCCTGCCTAGAAGATAGGTTGAAGAAAGGCGTTTGTAGGTTTTGAAAAAAGCAGTATAAAAACAAGGAAACTTAAGATTATTTACAACATAAACTGAAAACAGACTGGGTTTACAAGTGTCAAAAAACAAGAAAGAAATCCTTAGTTGAGAAGGAAGTGAGACAAAGTTGTAGCCCATTCCCAGTGCCATTCAGACTGTACATAAGGGTAAGCTGTCAAGGTGACAGGGAGAAATTGGGAAAAGGGAACTAAAGTTCAGGGATAAGAAACGAAAACTAAGTTTTACTGATTAATTGAAATTTTCTCAGAGATGGTAAATGACTTGTGACATGAGGTGAACGAAATGGATAGTGTTTCCAAAATAGATAAGATGAAAGTAAACAAAATTAAAACATGCGTAACGGAATGTTGTTGAAGTAAATCAAGCATTGCTGTGGAAATTAGGTTAGGAAATGAGGCACTAAAAGTAGTCGAAAAGTTTTGTTATTTGGGCAGCGAAATAACTGTTCATTGCTGTAGTAAAGAGGATATCCAATGCAGATTGACGATAGCATGAAAAGAATTTGTAAAAAAGTGGAATTTAACATTTAATATGAATTGAAGTCTTAGGAAGTCTTTTCTGAAGGTGTTGTTTAGGATTATAGCCTTGTATGGAAGTCAAATATGGGTGATAAACAGTTTGGATAAGAAGAGAGTACAAGCTTTTGATACGTGGTGCTGCAGGAGAATACTGATGATTACATGGATATATAAAATAACAGATGATGATATACTAAGTAAGATTGGGCTCAAAAGTGATTTATGGCACAATTTGACTATAAAAGCAGATCAGTTAATAGGACACATACTGACGCAAAAAGGGAACTGAATATAGGAAGCAGATTCAAATACATGAACATTGCTGCATTTATATGAAAATGAAGAGTCTTACACTTTAAGACTAGCATGGAGAGCTGTATCAAACCAGTCTTGCAACTGAAGATCACAACAGATGGTTCAAACGGCTATGAACACTATGGGACTTAACTGCTGAGGTCATCAGTCCCCTAGAACTTAGAACTCCTTAAACCTAACTAACCTAAGGACATCACACACATCCATGCCCGAGGCAGGATTCGAACCTGCGACCGTGGCAGTCGTGCGGTTCCAGACTGTAGCGCCTACAACCGCTCGGCCACTCCGGCTGGCAAGATAACAACAACAACAACATTGGGTTGCCTTAGAGGAGCCTCAGCATGTATAGCAGAATGATGTTTATCCTACTCAGGTGCACAGTGTGATTTGAAAGCCGTTAGCAACGGAGTAAAGTACTAGCCACTGAGTCTTTTGTTCATCAAAATGGGACCCTTACCAGACAGGACTGAAGAAGAGATAGAGAAGATCCAACGAAGAGCAGCACATTTCGTGGCGGGATCAACAAACTGCATTGGCAGACGGTACAAGAGACGGGCTGTGCATCACGGAGAGGTTTATTATTGAAATTTCGAGAGAGTACTTTCTGGAGAGACTCGGATAACATATTACTTCTTCGCACATGCGTGTTGAAATATGACCACAACGAGAAAATTAGAGAAATTTGAGCTGATATAGGACTTACCGGCAATCACTCTCCCCATGCACAATGCGCAGATGGAACAGGGGAGGATATCCGTCAGTGGTACCAGAAATACCCTCCACGTATGGACGTGGATGTAGAAGGTTAATTGCGAATTAAAGACTTGCTGCAGATGAGGTGGAATCAAGTTTATTTTCTGAAAGATTAAGAAGTTGGTATCTCACTGGGCCAAACGTAATGAGCTCGATGTCATGTTGAGAAAAAAACGTGTCTTAAAAAAAAATAATCCCTACTGCGTCTTGTCACAAAGCTCGATCAAATCCCGCCGAGATCTACATCTACATCTACATGACTACTCTGCAGTTCACATTTAAGTGCTTTGCAGAGGGTTCATCGAACCACAATCATACTATCTCTCTACCGTTCCACTCCCGAACAGCGTGCGGGAAAAACGAACACCTAAACCTTTCTGTTCGAGCTCTGATTTCTCTTATTTTATTTTGATGATCATTCCTACCGATGTAGCTTGGGCTGAACTAAATATTTTCGCATTCGGAAGAGAAAGTTGATGACTGGAATTTCGTAAATAGATCTCACCGCAACGAAAAACGTCTTTGCTTTAATGACTTCCATGCCAATTCGCGCATCATATCTGCCACACTCTCTCCCCTGTTACGTGACAATACAAAACGAGTTGCCCTTTTTTGCACCCTTTCGATGTCCTCCGTCAATCCCACCTGGTAAGGATCCCACACCGCGCAGCAATATTCTAACAGAGGACGAACGAGTGTAGTGTAAGCTGTCTCTTTAGAGGACTTGTTGCATCTTATAAGTGTCCTGCCAATGAAACGCAACCTTTGGCTCGCCTTCCCCACAATATTATCTATGTGGTTTTTCCAACTGAAGCTGTTCGTAATTTTAACACCCAGGTACTTAGTTGAATTGACAGCCTTGAGAATTGTACTATTTATCGAGAAATCGAATTCCAGCGGATTTCTTTTGGAACTCATGTGGATTACCTCACACTCACTACTTAGCGTCAACTGCCACCTGCCACACCATACAGCAATCTTTTCTAAATCGCTTTGCAACTGATACTGGTCCTCGGATGACCTTACTAGACGGTAAATTACAGCATCATCTACGAACAACCTAAGAGAACTGCCCAGATTGTCACCCAGGTCATTTATATAGATCAGGAACAGCAGAGGACCCAGTACGCTTCCATGGGGAACACCTGATACCACTTCAGTTTTGCTCGATGATTTGCCGTCTATTACTACGAACTGCGACTTTCCTGACAGGAAATCACGAATCCAGTCGCACAACTGAGACGATACCCCATAGGCCCGCAGCTTGACTGGAAGTCGCTTGTGAGGAACGGTGTCAAAAGCTTTCCGGAAATCTAGAAATACGGAATCAACTTGAGATCCCCTGTCGATAGCGGCCATTACTTCGTGCGAATAAAGAGCTAGCTGCGTTGCACAAGAACGATGTTTTCTGAAACCATGCTGATTACGTATCAATAGATAGTTCCCTTCGGGGTGATTCATAATGTTCGAATACAGTATATGCTCCAAAACCTTACTGCAAACCGACGTCAGTGATATAGGTCTGTAGTTAGATGGATTACTCGTACTACCCTTCTTAAACACTGGTACGACCTGCGCAATTTTCCAATCTGTAGGTACAGATCTATCGGTGAGCGAGCGGTTGTGTATGAGTGCTAAGAAGGGAGCTATTGTATCAGCGTAATCTGAAAGGAACCTAATC
Organism: Schistocerca gregaria; assembly: GCF_023897955.1. Taxonomy (NCBI): domain Eukaryota; kingdom Metazoa; phylum Arthropoda; class Insecta; order Orthoptera; family Acrididae; genus Schistocerca; species Schistocerca gregaria. The sequence goes on along the minus strand of NC_064926.1, from coordinate 165,789,881 downwards.
GGTATACAATCTGGACCTGAAGACTTGCCCGTATCAAGCGATTTGAGTTGCTTCGCAACCCCTAAGGTATCTACTTCTAAGAAACTCATGCTAGCAGCTGTTCGTGTTTCAAATTCTGGAATATTCCATTCGTCTTCCCTGGTGAAGGAATTTCGGAAAACTGCGTTCAATAACTCAGCTTTTTAGCGGCACAGTCGTCGGCAACAGTACCATCGGCACTGCGCATCGAAGGTATTGACTGCGTCTTGACGCTTGTGTACTTTACATACGACTAGAATTTCTTCGGATTTTCTACCAAATTTCGAGACAATGTCTCGTTGTGGAACCTATTAAAGGCATCTCGCATTGAAGTCCGTGCCAAATTTCGCGCGCCGGCCGCGGTGGCCGTGCGGTTCTGGTGCTGCAATCCGGAACCGCACGTTCGAATCCTTCCTAGGGCATGGGTGTGTGTGATGTCCTTAGGGTAGTTAGGTTTAAGCAGTTCTAAGTTCTAGGGGACTTATGACCTAAGATGTTGAGTCCCATAGTGCTCAGGCCCATTTGAACCATTTTTTGAAATTTCGCGCGTATGTAAATTTTAACCAATCTTCGGGATTTCGCGTTCTTCTGAACTTCGCATGCTTTTTCCGTTGCCTCTGCCGCTCCAATGAGAAAAATACAGCGAGGAACTCTGCTACGATGATGCAGAGCCTTCAGCATGGTATCTACAGACCTACGAAGTATGTTAGTGGGCGTATATCACCTGGACCTTTAAATAAGAGAAAAGGGTACCACTAATTAGATGGAGACAAGAGAAAATGAAAAAAAAAATAGACGAAATTCGTGAGGAGCTATCAACAGGTCTGTTAGTCTTCATTGCGATAGGGTCTGCAGCTACGAAATTGTACAGTCGTATATCAGATAAAGAAGACATCACTAAATCATTTAAAAAATCCTTTAGTAATAAAGGATTTAATATTTGCAGAAAGACGAGTCGACAGAAGCGTCCGATCCCACGCGTCGGCTTTGACCCGTGACGTACGGGTGTTGTCGGGTGTAACGTCATGACGGCGAGGAGTTTGGCTTGTGAGTATGGCGTGTTTATAGATGTCGTCGTGTTGTGGTTTGTTGTGCTCTCTGGTGGTATTTTCAAGGTTTTCGATTGTGAGGTGTAATGGGCTCAGTTTGCTTTTGCTCATTATCCAGAATTGTTCGAGTGCCGGCTGTGTTTGTAGTGGAATTCATTTCAGTGCGTTAACGATTTTGTGCGAAGGTTAATTTAGTGTTGTTCGCTGTAGATCGTGTGGTAATTTTAGTAAAATTAATCAGTTGTTATTTTTGTTCAGGAATGGATATGATGGATAAAATTAACAGTGCGCAGGTCAAGGGAAGTGTTCGATCCCAATGTGTGGCTGTGTACGTTGATATTGGTATCGGTAGACGTTTTTGTGCTATATAGGCCAAGGGAAGTGTTTGATCCTAATTTATGGGATTGGGAGCTGCTGTTGAGCTATATAGGTCAAGGGAAGTGTCCGAGTCCAGATGATATTGTGTTTAGTGGTGTTTGGGGAGTTTTGTGATGTCGTTTTTTTCGTCTTTTTGTGTGGTTTTATATGTGTGCGGGTGCCTAAATTTGTTTATATTTAGTTTGACCCCACCCAAAACACCCCATTTCCCGTGCTTGTCCCGTTAGTGTCATTAGGATTTTTGTAGAGAGTGTGTGTGTTTGTTTTTCAATGTATTTTCGTCCTCATAATGTGTACGTACCGACTTTATATGCGCCACATTGGAATCGTGGTTTATGGTCGTTTCCGCCATATTTGTGACGTCATGGGTCAAAGCAGACGGGCGGGATCGGACGCTTCCGTATTTACAGAAAGACAGCAAAGATGGAATTAGGTACCGGAAAAGAACATTTCAATATCTTGCTGATATAAACGAAAGGCTAAAAAAAAACTAAATTCCGTCCAAACAGGCCTTGGAAAGCCCAACTTTACCGACTGGCCGCCATATCATCCTCTGCCTACAGGCGTCACTGGATATGGATACTGAGGGGCATGTGGTCAACACACCGCTCTCCCGGCCGTTTATCAGTTTACGAGACCGGAGCCGCTACTTGACAATCAAGCAGCTCCTCAGTTTACCTCACAAGGGTTGAGCGTATCCCGCTTGCCAATAGCGCTCGGCAGACCGGATGCTTACCCATCCAGGTATTAACTCAGCCCGACAGCGCGTAACACCGGTGATCTGACGGGAACCAGTGTTACAACTGCGGCAAGGCTGTTGGCGGAAATGAAAGGCAACAGATACATTTTGAGCCAAGTAGGGGTCTGGAACACTATCTTTCCAAACATGGGCCATATTGGACGTGTCTGAGTAGAATTGTTAAGAGGGCAACGCCCAACTGTGACTGTGGATGAATCGGCACACCAGATCAGAACTTACGGGAATGTTCCCTACTTGAACAGAGAGAAAGGACTGCTAGACAGGCTTCAAGGGGTATAACTGTTTACAACGTAATTAGAGTAAAAGAGGACATACGTAGCTTAATTCTTGTGGCTCATACTGTCTCTAAAAAAAGCAAGGCGTAACTATAGCCATTAGTTACCACAGCAGAGACGACCATAAGGAACAATAACGAAGCTCGACAGTTCTACGATTGCTTCACCCAGTAATGGAAGAATGGAGATGCCCACAAGCCTGCTTAAGAAGAATCAGTGAAATACACTGGCGTAGAAAACTTAAGGACGCAAGTAACTTTGTATGTTTTGTCACCTCTCTATGAAACTTGGACCAAAGATAGAAAGAACTGCTACAGTATAATACAAAAGTTAACTGAACGAAATACGAAATGGGACGAACAGAAAGGAAACTTTTATTCAAAAACAATAATTTCACTTAAGTCACCCTAATTTACATTGAGGTAATAAAAGTTATGGGATACCTCCAAATATTGCTTCGGACCTGCGCTTGTCTGGCGTAGTGCAGCAGCTCGACGTGCCACGAACTCAACGGTTCGTTGGAAGTTCTTTGCAGAGTACTGAGGCATGCTGCTTCCATAGCTGTCCATAACTGAGGAAGTGTTGCCGGTGTAGGATTTTGTGCACGTACTCACCTCTCGATCGTGCCCCATAAATGTACGATGGGATTCACGCCAGGAGATCTGGATGGTCAAATCATTCCCTCAAAGTGTCTAGAACATTCTTCAAACCAATCGCTAGCAATTGCGGGCCGGTGAACAGCGCACTGTCATCCATAAAAATTCAGTCGTTGTTTGGGAAAATGAGATCCATGAATGGCTGCAAATGATCTCCATTTCCTGTCAATGATCGGTGCAGTTAGACCAGAGGACCCAGTCCATTCCACGTTACACAGCCCACACCACTATGGAGTCTCCACCAGCTTGCACAGTGCCTTGTTGTCATGGCTTCATGTAGTGTGAGCCACATTCGAACCCTACCGTCAGTTTTTACCAACTGAAATGGGGCCTCATCTGTCCAGGACACAATTATCAAGTCGTCTAGGGTCCAACTGATATGGTCACGACTCAGGAAAGGCTGCTGGCGATTTCGTGCTTCTAGCAAAGGCACTCGTGTCGGTCGTCCGCTGGCGTAGGCCATTAACGCCAAATTCCGCCACACTGTCCTAACCGATGCTTTCCCATATTGATTTCTGCGATGTTGCTTGTCTGTTAGCACTGACAACTCTGTGCAAACGCCACTGCTTTCGGTCGTTAAGTGAAAACCGCTATCCACTGCATTGTCCTTGGTGAGAGGTTCAAAAATGGTTCAAACGGCTCTAAGCACTATGCGACTTAACATCTGAGGTCACCAGTCCCCTAGACTTAGAACTACTTAAACCTAACTAACCTAAGGACATCACACACATCCATGCTAGAGGCAGGATTCGAACCTGCTACCGTAGCACCAGCGCGGTTCCGGGCTGAAGCGCCTAGAACCGCTCGGTCACAACGGCCGGCGGTGAGAGATATCACACCAAATTTGATGTACTCGACACACTCTTCACACTGTAGGTCTCGGAATATTGAATTTCCTAACGATTTCCGAAATGGAATGCCATTCTCATCGTGCGGCCATAATCACGTCAGAAACCTATCCACATGAATCAGCAGTGAGTGATCCGCCAATGTGAATATTGCTATCCCACAACTTTTGTCAACTCATTGTAATACACAGGGTAACTGAAAGAAATACAAAATGAGTCGAACAAAAGTGAAACTTTTATTCAAAGAGAATAACTGCTCTGGAGTCGCCTCAATTTATAATGGTCTCCTGAGCATTACAAAAGGTGGGACTTGGTTCTTAATAGGGTTTGTGACCACCATGGATGGCAATGTTTGTTCTGGTCCTGGGTGCTTTACGTACATTTATACGATGAGAGGTGGAAACACAAAATGCAGCCAGAAAAAAAGTCGAGCATGATCATTTTGGTGGTCCTAACTGTTGTGTAGGGAGGCATAATGTTGCATGGGCGTACTGACCTCCAAATCTTTTAACACGGTACAATCTCCGGTCAGTGTTACTATGACACTGTACTCCTTCCCCAAGAGCGTCTTTTCAAGGCTGTGTTCTGTCTGGACTTCACTTTTATGGATGACAACGCGCGAATGCATCGAATAGCGCAGGCGAAGCAGTTCTTGGAACGTGAGGACATTCGGCGAGTGGACTGGTTTGCACGTTGCCCCAACTTAAAGTGCATCGAGCACGTGTGATATGCGTTGGCGGGACGTATTATAACATATTCACTGCACTGACCATCTTCTACAAAGTTGGTAACTGGGCTGGAGGAAGAGTGTAAAGCCCGACAACAAGAACTTATTACCAGCCTCTTGCCCAGCATGAGAGCACATTGCATAGCATGCATTTCCGTCCGTGGTCATCGCACACCCTGTTAAAAACCTTGTATTGCGTTTTGTAATATCCAAGGAACAATCACAAATTGCGGTGTTTACATTGCAATTATTGCCTTCAAATTAAAGTGTCATTTCTATTCATTGTACTGCGTATTTCAGTAATCTTCCAGTACAATAATGTAGCATTTCTTTCTGTGTATGGTCCAAGTATCATCGGGCAATGTTACTTGGCAAGTAACACATCATGCGAAAATTACTTTCGTCCTTACGTTTTGCGCACCAGTGCACAATGAGGTAACGAAAGTCATGGGTTAGCAATATGCACCTATACAGATGGAGTTGGTATCACGTACCCAAAGTATAGATGGGTAATCCACGGGGGAGTAGTGATTAATGTAAAAAGGTTCCTAATTTGATTGAGGACAAACGGCAGGAATTAACGGACTTTGAACGCGGAAAGGTAATTGGGGCTACATGCATGGGGCATTCCATTTAGGAAACAGTTAGGGAATTCATTGTTCTGAGATCCAAAATGTGAAGACTGTGCCGAGAACATAAAATTTCACGCATTTCCTTACACCATGGCCAACGCAGTGGCCGACGGCTTATCAACTGAGAGCAGAGGCGTTTGTATAGAGTTGTCTTGGTAACAGACAAGAAACACTGCATGAGATGATTGTGGAAATCAATGTAGGACGTGCGGGCGTTGTATCCGTTAGGGCAGCGCGGCGAAATCCGGCGTTACTGGGTTGTGGCAGCAGACGATAGACGCGAGTGCCTTTGCTAACAGCACGACGTCGCCCGCAGTGCCTCTCTTGGGATCGTGACCTATCAGTTTGACTCCAGACGATTGGAAAACGGTGGCCTGGTCAGATGAATCCCGATTCTAGTTGATAAGAGCTCATGGTGGGGCCCGAGCGTGGCGTACTCCCATGCAGCGATGGACCCAAATTGTCAACGAAGGAGTGCGCAAGCTGGCAGTGGCTCCTTAATAGTGTGGGCCGTGCTTACATGGACATGGAACTGGCTGGTCCTCTGGTCCAACTGAACCAGTCATTGACTGCAAATGGTTATGTTTGGCTACTTGGAGACCATCTGCAGCCATTCAGGGAATTCATGTTCCCAAAGAACGATGGAATTTTATGGATGACGATGCACTATGTCACTGGGTCACAACTGTTCACGATTGCTTTGAAGAACATTCTGGACAGTTGGAGCGAATGATCTGGCCACCCAGATCGCCCGACATGAATCCCATTGAACATCTGTGGGACATAATCGAGACCTCAGTTCGCGCACAATCCTTCACCGGCAACACATTCTTTCTGGAGAGAACTTCCAACGACTTGTTGTGTCTACATCTACATTTATACTCCGCAAGCCACCCAACGGTGTACAGCGGAGGGCACTTCACGTGCCAATGTCATTACCTCCTTTTCCTGTTCCAGTCGCGTATGGTGCGCGGGAAGAACGACTGCCAGAAAGCCTCTATGCGCGCTCGAATCTCTCTAATTTTACATTCGTGATCTCCTTGGGAGATATAAGTAGGGGGAAGCAATATATTCAATACCTAATCGAGAAACGCACTCTCTCGAAACCTGGACAGCAACCTACACCGCGATGCAGAGCGCCTCTCTTTCAGAGTCTGCCACTTGATTTTGCTAATCATCTCCGTAACGCTATCACGTTTACCAAATAACCCTGTGACGAAACGCGCCGCTCTTCTTTGGATCTTCTCTATCTCCTCTGTCAACCCGACCTGGTACGGATCCCACACTGACGAGCAATACTCAAGAATCGGTCGAACGAGTGTTTTGTAAGCCACCTCCTTTGTTGATGGACTTCATTTTCTAAGGACTCCCAATGAATCTCAACCTGGCACCCGCCTTACCAACAATTAATTTTAATGATCATTCCACTTCAAATCGTTCCGTACGCATACTCCCAGATATTTTACAGAAATAACTGCTACCAATGTTTGTTCCGCTATCATATAATCATACAATACTTTTGTTTCCTCACTGTATAAGCGATGCATTCTGATCCGTCAGATTGCAGTCTGGAGGCATCAATATATTCCTGTCCCGACAGGATGCCCGATCTGGTATGGAACGTAGAAAGAAATTAGGCACATTCCGATAGTAGTAAGTTGTGGGTTTGTGTGTGTGTGGGGGGGGGGGGGGGGGAGGCGTCCATTTTAGACTATAGTAAGGAGAAATAGTGAAGCTACACAGGGACAGTAAATGTTTAACTGTTTTTCAAAGATCTTTGATCCTAACGTTATCATAAAGTAATTGTAATAGAAAGTAGAAGCATTAGTATTTGTAATATAATTGTCAGTAATAATAGTCTGCAGCTCGTTGTCTCACAGTCGCGTCCTTGCTTCCTGAGCACGGGATCCTGGGCTAAGGGATTTTCACCTGCCTCGAGATGACACTTTGTTTGTGTTGTCCTCATCATTTCATCATCATTCATGAACGTGGCGAGATTGGACTGGGCAAAAGTTGGGAATTTGTATGGGCGCTGATAGCCGCACAGTTGAGTGCCCCACAAACCAAACCAAACCAAACATCATCATCATCATCAGTAGTAGTAGTTGTAGAAGTGGTACTTGATAAAGAAAAATTAGGGTAGTGGCAGTAGTAACAGAGACAATTTTATACTTATAATATGACTGTACTGAGTGTTATAACAGTAATATTAGTATACGCTGTTGTAACGTCAATAGGTATAAAAATTAACCAAAATAATTTGAATAACGAAAACGCGTAGCTCTTTTTCTGTCACAATAAAGGAACATCCGACTGAGTGGCAAAAATGTTCCATAGGAAAACTACAAATAGAGCAGCATATAGGTTACCATCTTCGTGTTAAGCCTAGTTTACACGACGACATTGGCTTGCGCCATTCGTTGCGTGTGAGTTGTACGCAAATGGTTTCATATTTGACTGTAGACACGGCGAAACCAGTATACACTTCAGTTTCGTCGTTTTGTAGGTTCCTGAGTCGTGTCTGAAATGAAAGTTTTGGCAGGTATAAGTGGCACGAGTTGTGATGGAGTTAAAGCTTGTTGTGTGGAATCGCTGCATGATAAAACATTAAGAAACGTGTTTAGATTCGTGACTGGATGAAGAAAAGACTCAGCTCGGTTGCTCAGCATCCTTACTGAAATAATTTATAACGGTAGATCCAAGAAGTTCTTTTAATTGTCTTATAATGTCACCAGAACTGTTACCGTTTCTTCTGAATAGATTTAATTATAGGATAAGGAATAAAGATTCTGTAGTGCATGAAGCACTGTCACCAGAACTGAAATTACATATCATATTGCATGCATTACAATCGAGAACACTTGGCATGCTATAAAATGCGGTTTTAGTTAGTGATGACGCTTTTTCATTAACACCAATAATTATTAACAGTAATAATTATTAATATTGACAGCAGTGATTATTCGAAGTATGCCGCATTTAGAAGAGAATGGTTTGCAAACTACTCTCTTGAAAATAGATTTGTACAGTGGCAATATTTCAAAATTCCACCATATGTGAATGGGGAGCACAGCAGTGACGTTTTAAATAGATGAATACCTAATGGGGAATGCAGCTTCTTGAATTTGTATAGCCTTCCTTCCTGTCAACAATGTTCCTTAACAAAGAGTTGGCCAACTCAAACGATGGGATTTTAGTCTTGTAGACGAGAGCATTGCCACAGCTAGAATTACACTTGTTTGTACTTTTCTTAACTTAATAAATTTTGCCCTGCAGCTCAGATATTGTCAAACCATCTACGTTGTGATCGCACATGACGTCTCAGCGGCAGCAATACGTTGTTTATTTTTGTAATCAGCATCACTGAAATCCCACAGACACCTATGCAAAGCAAAGAAGCATAGATATCTAAAAAGCTAACATTTTCTCCGCTCCCCACTTCATATTTCAAATTACCTACACTGTACGAACACACATAACCTCAAAACTCATACAACTACTGTCGCCAAAGTTGGAACACGCCGGAAGTGTTTAGTTTCACGCAGACGTGCGGCGCGCATGCGCAGTGGCCGGCAGCAGCGCAGTTGCATGCAACCTAGTGTCGTGTAAACTAAGCTTTGGATCGATGTCAGTAGAAAGAGAGGTTATGAAAAATAGCATGATAGACATTATAACCCTAATCCAATATTCAGAACAGAAAGAAAGGAAGATTATCATGAATTCACATACTTGTTATTCTATACGAACTATAGTTGTCCATGTGACCCACCTCGAACAGTTCGGAAGTGGACGACTCGCTCATCACTGTCACGGTGTACCTGCCGTCCGTGTAGAGGCCGCCCACGTCGCTGAACGGCGGTGAGTACCTCTTATTAGCCAGAAACGACACCACACTGGCGCAGTAAGCTGCCTGCAGCACGATTGCCGTCAAATAGGCCGTTAGGTATACCATCCGGCTCGACCACGCTCTCGTATTTGGAGACGAACCTGTGTAGATGGTATGAAATGCTTGTTACGTTGTTTCATTACTTATTATCTTTGTATCTGACTATCTTAGGAACCAAGACTATAATTCATATGTACAGGTTTCTCGTCTGTTCCGCACAGTAAGCCTACTAAACGTACTTTTTACTATAAAGTGTCTAGAAATTTTGCTACCAAGATGAAATTGAATTATTCGCCGAATATTTTTCTTACGTAAAATTCACCTGTCATATCGTTCCTTCCTCGAAAATGTAAATTTTGTCCTGAGTACGTCAATGTATGTATTTGTACCCAACCTTTATCACAAAATTATGCAGTAACCAAGTGGCTGAAAACTACATGCCCTGGAAAAGCATAAATCTGTCTATTTTGAAGTCCAAATTTTTCTGCCAAAACGCCAAAAATAAGTTAAACGTTTTCTTTTGTTTTCACGATGATGTAACTTTTCTCCAATGTGAGTCTTGCATTTACAGATTAACTTCCAATTTTGTCAACAGAAAGCTGCAAGAATTTTCTGATGTTCTGAAGCATTCGCAAAACTTAGTTTCAGCGTCCATAAATTCATTGTACATAGTAACAAATTTCTGTCCTGTTGCTCAGTTTTTCCATCCATTTGTTTTCACTTCTGTAATTTGTTCTTTCTCTTTTGCATCGGAAATCAGAGCAGTCATCGACAGTTCATCCTCCGAAAACATCGCATGTCAAACGAACGTTGTATGAGGTCAAGAGCGATTGCGGCGTAGCGGTTTTAGGCGCTACAGTCTGGAACTGCGCGACCGGTACGGTCGCAGGTTCGAATCCTGCCTCGGGCATGGATGTGTGTGTCCTTAGGTTAGTTAGGTTTAAGTAGTTCTAAGTTCTAGGGGACTGATGACCTCAGATGCTAAGTCCCATAGTGCTCAGAGCCATTTGAACCAAGAGCGATTGAATAAGTGGCTTGCCACAGTACTGTTAAGTCATGGTTGTGTACAAATCAACGCTTATAGGACAGCGAAAAATGGACACTAGAAGGTAGAGGTAAAATGCTTCTACAGTAATGTAAATGGTGAGAAAAATACTCACGGTGAAATGAACTGACAGTACGAGGAATGGGGAAGTACTTGTATGGATTTGAGAGTTTTGAAAGGGTAATTAAATAAATAACAGGCGCAATGCAGACAATAGAGGGTTGGAAAATGAGAACTAATGAGATTTACCAAAACATGAGAAGTAATGGTAGAAGGAAGTTAATCTTCTGTGGGGCTCTCTATCGATTTAAGGAAAACAGGCTACCAAAACAAACATTCCAGAATTTCTGGAGACAGAAGACAGTGATACCATGGATTACGAAGATAAGAAGAGAACTAGAAAGTAACAATATCAAATAATATAAATACACTATTTTGAGGACAAAGTACAGAATTCAGAAGGCTTCAAGGTAGAAAAAGTAAGATATCTGTAGCAACATGGACAGAAGGAGAAGAAGATAACATGAGGAGAAGATGAAGCATTGGAAAAAGAAAGGAGAGAGGGGGAAGTTGTTACATTTACATCTACATCATACTCCTCAAGCTACATAATGATGTGTGGCCAAGGCTACTTTTTGTACTACTAACTGAACCCTCCAACCCTGTCCCTCTCGCCAGTAGCGCATGGGAACAATGATTGTCGATAAACCTCTGTATTGACTCTAATTTCTAGAATTTTCTCCTCGCGGTCATTACGCGAGACATATCTGTGTGTGTGTGGGGGGGGGGGGGGGGTGTACTGTGTTGTCCGACCCTTCTCGGAAAGTGCTCTCTCGAAATTTCTGTAGCAGATCTCTCCGAGATGCACAACGCCTCTCTTGTAAAGTCTGCCAGTGTAGTTTGTTGAGCGTGTCTGCAACGCTCTCGCGCCAACTAAACGATCCCGTGACGAAACGCGCCGCCCTTCTTTGGATCTTCTCTATCTCTTCTATCAGTTCTACCTGGCGGGGATCCCAGACAGATGAACAATACTCAAGAATCGGTCGAACGAGCGCCTTATCAGCCACTTCCTTCGTGTATGAGTTACATTTCCTTAAGGTTCTATTTATGAATCTGAGCCTGGCATCTGCTTTTCTCACTATTTGTTTTATGTGGTCATTCCAAATAAGATTGCACTGGATAGTTACTCCTAGATATTTTACGGTGGATAGTGTTTCCAGCTGTTTATCATCTTCAGTGTAGTTCTACAGTATTGCATTTATTTTCCTATCTGTGCGCAGTATGTTATTTACGTGCAGGGTCAACTGCCAGAGTCCATTCCATTCATAAATTCTCTTGAGGTCATTCTACAAATCGTTGCTATCTTCTGGCGTTGCTACTTTGTTGTAGACAACCGCATCATCTGCGAACAGCCTGAAAGAGCATCCGACGCTTTTTACTAGATCATTTATATATAATGTAAACAGTAACGGTCCTATCACACTCCCTTGTGGTACTCCGGAAATTATCGTTACTTCTGTCGATTTTCTTCCATTAAGGGCGACGTGTTGAGTTCTGTCTGCAAGGAAGTCTTGAATCCAGTCGCAAAACTGCCCCGATACGCGATAAGCTCGTATTTTTTTTTTTTTTTTTCACTAAGCGTCAGTGCGGGACGGTGTCAAATGCCTTATCGTAATCAAGGAACACGGAATCAACCTGAGCGCCGTTGTCTACGGCACTGTGGTTTCTGTGGAGAAACAGCGCGAGCTCGGTTTCGCAGGATTTCTGTTTGGGGCATCCATGTTGATTTTTATAGAGGAGATTTTCGTTCTCCAAAAACGTCATAATTCTTGAGTATAAAACGTGTTCCATAATTCTGCAACAGATTGACGTCAACGATATAGGCCTATAATTGGGTATCTGTTCTATGGTCCTCCTTAAAAACGGGCATGGCCTGCCCTTTTTGCAGTTACTAGGTACCCTTCGATGCGCAGGTGATCTACGACAAATTACTGCTAGAAGGGGAACAAGTTCTTTCACATAATCTTTATAGAACCTTATAGGTATCTCATCTGGTCCTGACGCCTGCCACTACTAAGCTATTGTAGTTGTTTCTCTGTTCAGTGATTGGACATTCCAGTATCTGCCATTTCGACGTGTGTACGACGACTGAAAGGCGGGACCGTGTTAGATCTTCCACGGTGAAACAATTTCGGTAGACCGAATTTAGTATTTCGCTCTTCTCTCTGTTTCTTCTATTTCGGTGCCAATATGACCACTGAGTGAGTGAACAGATGATTTTGACCCACTTCTGATTTTACATATGCCTCTGGCGCCAGTTTTGATAGCATGACACTCCCAGTCCATACCTGCCAAGTTGAAGTCACCCCCTATTGCAACGGAATGATCAAGAAAATTACTAACGATATTGTGTAAGTTCTGCTTCAAGCGCTCTACCACTAGAATTCCTGACCCAGGTGGTCTACAAAAGCATCAGATTACCATTTTTCACTGAGCTTTGATACTTAACTTCACCCAGATTAATTCACAGTCGGAATCCGTGGTAAGCTGGCTACATTTTATCGAATTATTTACTGCAATAAATACTCCGCCACCACTGGCGACTAACCTATTCTTACAATAAATATTTCAATTTGAATTTAGTGTTTCGTTGTAATTAACGTCCGGTTTCAATCAAATTTCTGTTCGTAATACTACCTGTGCAGTATAACCTTCAGTAAGAGATACTAAGTCTGGGGCCTTTCCTCAGATGCTCCTTTAGTTTACTAAAATCATATTAATCTATTCTATCTCTGATCTGCGAGGACAAACATTCTCTGAGGACATTGTGGCTAATTTATCAGGCAAATCGTCTTTGATCCCAGGGGAAGTTTTCTCTGACCTAAAAAAGCCCCATGTGTACGCCCAAGTTGGTCAGTACGAAGATAAAAAAAGAGGAAAGAAAACTAGTGCCAATGATAAGAATAGAAGAAACATCTTGGATGGTATATGCATGGTTGGTAAAATAAAACTGGAGCGGAAAATATTTGAAGCACTTTAATATAGGCAATCCAACTTACATCATCCGCCACAGCGTATGTGTAACGTGAGTTGCTTTGCCTATATTAAGGTGCGTCATATATTTTTCCGATGCCAGTCTCATTTAGCCCGTGCAGTGTATTTCGAAGAAATTACCTGGTACGATACTCATCGAAAAATGATTGCATGAAGGCGAGGTAGCTGAAGAAAAAGCCTTGGAATGCTGGATGTCATTAAAAACAGACACAGATGATAGGAGAGTGATAAAGAGGCAGAAGACAGACGAAAGTGGAGAGAGTACAGTCGATACCTGTCGTAAGACAAAAGAAGAATATTCCCACGAGAGGAGATCAGAAAACTGTTGCCCTTTTTGTTTTACGAAATATTGGAGTTGCGTAAAAAATGTTGATTTTGATGTCCTTGTACTAACCTTGACCTAAATTTTTGAAATATCAGTGTGTTCTGTCAACATGTAGTAGCGCTGTTGGATTGGAAAAAAGAACTGGTTAGCACTGACTTTGTATCGGTCGCGGACGATGGTAGATTTTCTGAATGCTGGTTGTAAAACAGCTCACATTCGTAACTGGCTAAATGATAATTTTTTAGGGAGGCGAGGTTGTAACTAGATGTTGGTTTGTGGCAGAGCGGTAAGTGGATGGAAAATGTTGGCTTATCAGAAGCGGAGTGGCCGACCCGAACATACAAAGTGTCGATGACGTCACTTGTACTGACCGCTGTGTAACAGCTGACAAAGGGTGTTCGAGGATGTTGGAATCATGTTTTGTGTCCATATGACTGCCGGTACACATGTCTCCATCTACGATATCTCGTTGGTCTTCTTTGTCTTCAGTTTCGAGGAAATGACAGCTCGAAGTTTTCTACCTTCTCTGCCACGTCTTGTAACTGTCGCAGTATGGAATGAAGTTTTCACTTTCCTCTGTTTACACTTTTAATTTATCCATGTGGACGGTGGCTAAGCTCCGTGAACTAATTATGTGAAGACATACAGCAGCAGCCTCTTTTTATTTAGTTTTATGTATGTCAAGATGCTTTTCGGGCTTTCACCCATCGGCAGGTGGCGTAATACACTTACATCTTCGTCGATATAATCTTTATGGTGACTACATTTTGAACGCTGCACCTGCCATGTGTAAAATAACTATTCATGCAACTATCACGGTTCCCGAATCGTAAATATATGTTTAATTAATAGTTAGGTGAACTTACATTTGTTCTTTAATTTGTAACTCCTTTTATTATCTTTACAAGCATAAAATGTAAACCTTTAGCTTCATTGATGCAGTGGTACAGTGCAGTATTTTCCGTGTAATCGTCTTACTAGTTTGTTTACGTAGGAAATTAGACCTAAAGCCAACTTGCACTTTTATAATACAGGATGTCTATCCTATGGGTCGTTAGGCGCATTTCTTCTGATGTTTCGGCAGATATTTGCAATTTCCTTTTTGCAACGTGTAGCTGGAGCCAACCCAGACAAATCCTGCTAATCACATCTCTCATACGACGCTCACGTCTCTTTGTTTTACGTTACAAACGAAGTTATTTTTAAATAGCAATTTAAAGTACCCATTCGATTGAGCTGTCCCTAATTTTTCTAACGCGATATCCGTTTTATCCATATGTATTAATAGGGACAGTAAAACAGGAAGACTAAACACTACTCCAGCAGTAACTGTGCGGAGATTCTGCATGTCGGTAGCAGTTAAAACGGGCCAGGGTGTTGCTGTCGCTGCTTACGTAGTGATTATTCTTCATGTTTTGCTGCCCCTGTTAATACCCTTTGAGAAAACGAATATTGCACTAGACTAATTTGGGACTGCTCTGTCGAATAGCACGTACAATTCAGCTTCAATTTTTTGTTTTGTTTTGTGGACGGGGAACAAGCCAACCCTTTCTATGTGAAACATGTGATCATGTGATGAGCGGGAATTGTTTGGGCTGATTTCAGCTACACGTTACAGGAACGAAATTGCAGATGACTGCCAAGACATCAAAGAAAATGTCTCTCTTAGGAGAGACACCTTGTATATTCCTAAGCTACTTCTGAACTTTTGTAACAGTCAATATACAGGGTGTTTGGATGGTAATAATCAAGAAATATGGGACGTTCCGGTGAGGAAATGTATGTTGTTTGGATGGGCGTGGCTTAGAGTTTCAGACAATTGCCATTAGATGTCAGTCAATGCGTCTTCTCAGTTTGCAGTCAGTCAGATCTCGTAAGTAAGATGGCGTCCAGTCGACAGAAGGCGTTTTTAATGTTGCTGTCTGCAAAGAGTGAGTCAGTGATTTCGGTCCAGCGTAGTTTTCGTCGGCGTTTTGACTCTGAATTAGCTGCACCCAAAGATATTCGTTATTGGTATCACCAATTTAAAGAGACAGAATGCTTGTGCAAAGGCAAGAGTCCATGTCGACTTTGTATTTTTGATGACATAGTGAAAAGGACTCGGCAAATATTTGAGTGCAGTCCACGAAAATCTAGTCGCTGCACAGGCAGAGAACTGTCAATACCTCATATGAGTCTCTGGCGAGAGTTAAGCCATCATTTGGTCTATAAAACATAACACTAGAATTAATGTGTCTCTTTGGATCGGCGACAAAAGGAAATGTGTTGACTTCAGCAGTGCTGTGCTAGAGGGCATGGAAGACAAGACATTTTTACCATTGTTAGTTTTCAATAAGGGAGCAGTATTTCATATTAGTGGTAAAGTAAACAGCTATAACAGGTGCATATGGGTTCTCCAGAATCCTCATGACATTACTTATCACGAAAGAGACTCAGCTAAAGTGAACGTTTTTTGTGCCATATCTTAAGCGTACAATGCCTTCTTTTTTGAAGAAAACACAATGACTGGAATTAGCTATCTTCCAAATCTGCAGCACTGGCTTTTCCCACAGCTACAAGAGGACTCCAATGACAGGATGGGGCCCCATCACACTGGAGCAACAATGTATGTCAGTTTCTCAATGATTCTCTGCCTCAACACTGGATAGGCCGCATGGGACCATGAGACACTGCCTTTCGTTCTTGGCACCAAGGTCGCCAGACATGACCCTCTGCGGCTTTTTTTTCTGCTGGGGATATGTGAAGGAAAGTATGTTCATCTCCCCTTTACCTCGTGACATAGAAGAAGTGATGAACAGAATAACAACCGCCATAACTTCTGTAAAATCAGATACATTGTGTATAATACATAACGAATTTAGATACATCTACATCTACATTTACACCCTGCAAGCCACCCAACGGTGTGTGGCGGAGGGCACTTTACGTGCCACTGTCATTACCTCCCTTTTCAGTTCCAGTCGCGTATGGTTCGCGGGAAGAACGACTGCTGAAAGCCTCCGTGCGCGCTCGAATCTCTCTAATTTTGCATTCGTGATCTCCTCGGGAGGTATAAGTAGTGGGAAGCAATATATTCGATACCTCACCCAGAAACGCACCCCCTCGAAACCTGGCGAGCAAGCTACACCGCGATGCAGAGCGCCTCTCTTGCAGAGTCTGCCACTTGAGTTTGCTAAACATCTCCGTAACGCTATCACGGTTATCAAATAACCCTTTGACGAAACGCTCCGCTCTTCTTTGGATCTTCTCTATCTCCTCCGCCAAACCCGATCTGATACGGATCTCACCCTGATGAGCAATACTCAAGTATAGGTCGAACGAGTGTTTTGTAAGCCACCTCCTTTGTTGATGGACTATATTTTCTAAGGTCTCTCCCAATGAATCTCAACCTGGTACCCGCCTTACCAACAATTAATTTTATATGATCATTATTTGCACGCATACTCCCAGATATTTTACAGAAGTAACTGCTACCAGTGTTTGTTCTGCAAAAATATAATCATACAATAAAGGATCCTTCTTTCTACGTATTCGCAATACATTACATTTGTCTATGTTAAGGGTCAGTTGCCACTCCCTGCACCAAGTGCCTATCCGCTGCAGATCTTCCTGCATTTCGCTACAATTTTCTAATGCTGCAACTTCTCTGTATACTACAGCATCATCCGCGAAAAGCCGCATGGAACTTCCGACACTATCTACTAGGTCATTTATATATACTGTGAAAAGCAATGGTCCCATAAGACTCCCCTGTGGCACGCCAGAGGTTACTTTAACGTCTGTAGACGTCTCTCCATTGATAACAACATGCTGTGTTCTGTTTGCTAAAATCTCTTCAATCCAGCCACACAGCTGGTATGATATTCCGTAGGCTCTTACTTTGTTTCATCAGGCGACAGTGCGGAACTGTATCGAACGCCTTCCGGAAGTCAAGGAAAATAGCATCTACCTGGGAGCCTGTATCTAATATTTTCTGGGTCTCATGAACAAATAAAGCGAGTTGGGTCTCACAAGATCGCTGTTTCCGGAATCCATGTTGATTCCTACAGAGTAGATTCTGGGTTTCCAAAAACGACATGATACTCGAGCAAAAAACATGTTCTAAAATTCTACAACAGATCAACGTCAGAGATATAGGTCTATAGTTTTGCGCATCTGCTCGACGACCCTTCTTGAAGACTGGGACTACCTGTGCCCTTTTCGAATCATTTGGAACCTTCCGTTCCTCTAGAGACTTGAGGTACACGGCTGTTAGAAGGGGGGCAAGTTCTTTCGCGTGCTCTGTGTAGAATCGAATTGGTATCCCGTCAGGTCCAGTGGACGTTCCTCTGTTGAGTGATTCCAGTTGCTTTTCTATTCCTTGGACACTTACTTCGATGTCAGCCATTTTTTCGTTTGTGCGAGGATTTAGAGAAGGAACTGCAGTGCGGTCTTCCTCTGTGAAACAGCTTTGGAAAAAGGTGTTTAGTATTTCAGCTTTACGCGTGTCATCCTCTGTTTCAATGCCATCATCATCCCGGAGTGTCTGGCTATGCTGTTTCGAGCCACTTACTGATTTAACGTAAGACCAGAACTTCCTAGGATTTTCTGTCAAGTCGGTACATAGAATTTTACTTTCGAATTCATTGAACGCTTCACGCATAGCCCTCCTTACGCTAACTTTGACATCGTTTAGGTTCTGTTTGTCTGAGAGGTTTTGGCTGCGTTTAAACGTGGAGTGAAGCTCTCTTTGCTTTCGCAATAGTTTCCTAACTTTGTCGTTGAACCACGGTGGGTTTTTCCCGTCCCTCACAGTTTTACTCGGCACGTACCTGTCTAAAACACATTTACAATTGCCTTAAACGTTTTCCATAAACACTCAACATTGTCAGTGTCGGAACAGAATTTTTCGTTTTCATCTGTTAGGTAGTCTGAAATCTGCCTTCTATTACCACATCTACATCTACATTCATACTCCCCAAGCCACCCAACGGTGTGTGGCGGAGGGCACTTTACGTGCCACTGTCATTACCTCCCTTTTCAGTTCCAGTCGCGTATGGTTTGCGGGAAGAACGACTGGCTGAAAGTCTCCGTGCTCGCTCGAATCTCTCTAATTTTACATTCGTGATCTCCACGGGAGGTATAAGTAGGGGGAAGCAGTATATTCGATACCTCATCCAGAAACGCACCCTCTCGAAACCTGGCGAGCAAGCTACACCGCGATGCAGAGCGCCTCTCTTGGAGAGTCTGCCACTTGAGTTTGCTAAACATCTCCGTAACGCTATCACGGTTATCAAATAACCCTGAGACGAAACGCGCCGTTCTTGTTTGGATCTTCTCTATCTCCTGCATCAACCCGATCTTGCTAAGCAGATAAACCTCCCTCCCTTTTTTATATTCCTATTAACTTCCATATTCAGGGACGCTGCAACGCCCTTATGATCACTGATTCCCTGTTCTGCATTTGTTGTTATTGTTGTTGTTGTTGTCTTCAGTCCTGAGACTGGTTTGATGCAGCTCTCCATGCTACTCTATCCTGTGCAGGCTTCTTCATCTCCCAGTACCTACTGCAACCTACATCCTTCTGAATCTGCTTAGTGTATTCATCTCTTGGTCTCCCTCTACGATTTTTACCCTCCACGCTGCCCTCCAATGCTAAATTTGTGAACCCTTGATGCCACAAAACATTTCCTATCAACCGATCCCTTCTTCTGGTCAAGTTGTGCCACAAACTTCTCTTCTCCCCAATCCTACTCAATACCTCCTCATTAGTAACGAGATCTATCCACCTTATCTTCAGTATTCTTCTGTAGCACCACATTTCGAAAGCTTCTATTCTCTTCTTGTCCAAACTAGTTATCGTCCATGTTTCACTTCCATACATGGCTACACTCCAAACAAATACTTTCAGAAACGACTTCCTGATACATAAATCTATATTCGATGTTAACAAATTTCTCTTCTTCAGAAACGCTTTCCTTGCCATTGCCAGTCTACATTTTATATCCTCCCTACTTCGACCATCATCAGTTATTTTACTTCCTAAATAGCAAAACTCGTATACTACTTTAAGTGTCTCATTTCCTAATCTAATTCCCTCAGCATCACCCGATTTAATTTGACTACATTCCATTATCCTCGTTTTGCTTTTGTTGATGTTCATCTTATATCCTCCTTTCAAGACACTGTCCATTCCGTTCAACTGCTCTTCCAAGTCCTTTGCCGTCTCTGACAGAATTACAATGTCATCGGCGAACCTCAAAGTTTTTACTTGTTCTCCATGAATTTTAATACCTACTCTGAATTTTTCTTTTGTTTCCTTCATTGCTTGCTCAATATACAGACTGAATAACATCGGGGAGAGGCTACAACCCTGTCTCACTCCTGTCCCAACCACTGCTTCCCTTTCATGTTCCTCGACTCTTATAACTGCCATCTGGTTTCTGTACAAATTGTAAATAGCCTTTCGCTCCTTGTATTTTACCCCTGCCACCTTCAGAATTTGAAAGAGAGTATTCCAGTCAACATTGTCAAAAGCTTTCTCTAAGTCTACAAATGCTAGAAACGTAGATTTGCCTTTTCTTAATCTTTCTTCTAAGATAAGTCGTAAGGTCAGTATTGCCTCACGTGTTCCAACATTTCTACGGAATCCAAACTGATTCTCCCCGAGGTCAGCATCTACCAGTTTTTCCATTCGTCTGTAAAGAATTCGCGTTAGTATTTTGCAGCTGTGGCTTGTTAAACTGACAATTTTCACATCTGTCAGCACCTGCTTTCTTTGGGATTGGAATTATTATATTCTTCTTGAAGTCTGAGGGTATTTTGCCTGTCTCATAAATTTTGCTCACCAGATGGTAGAGTTTTGTCATGAATGGCTCTCCCAAGGCCGTCAGTAGTTCTAATGGAATGTTGTCTACTCCGGGGGCCTTGTTTCGACTCAGGTCTTTCAGTGCTCTGTCAAACTCTTCACGCAGTATCTTATCTCCCATTTCGTCTTCATCTACATCCTCTTCCATTTCCATAATATTGTCCTCAAGTACATCGCCCATGTATAAACCCTCTATGTACTCCTTCCACCTTTCTGCCTTCCCTTCTTTGCTTAGAACTGGGTTGCCATCTGAGCTCTTGATATTCATACACGTGGTTCTCTTCTCTGCAAAGGTCTCTTTAATTTTCCTGTAGGCAGTATCTATCTTACCCCTAGTGAGATAAGCCTCTACATCCTTACATTTGTCCTCTAGCCATCCCTGCTTAGCCATGTTGCACTTCGTTCTGCACTTACTGAGTCTAAAAGTTCGGTCTGTTTGTTATCAGTAGGTCCAAGATGTTATCTCCACGAGTCGGTTCTCTGTTTAATTGCTCGAGGTAATTTTCGGATAGTACACTCAGTATAATGTCACTCGATGATCTGTCCCTACCACCCGTCCTAAACATCTGAGTATCCCAGTCTGTATCTGGTAAATTGAAATGTCCACCTATGACTATAATATGCTGAGAAAATTTATGTGAAATGTATTCCAAATTTTCTCTCAGTTGTTCTGCCACTAATGCTGCTGAGTCCGGAGGTCGGTAAAAGGAGCCAATTATTAACCTAGATCGGTTGTTGAGTGTAACCTCCACCCATAATATTTCACAGGAACTATCCACTTCTACTTCACTACAGGATAAACTACTACTAACAGCGACAAACACGCCACCACCGGTTGCATGCAATCTATCCTTTCTAAACACCGTCTGTGCCTTTGTAAAAATTTCGGCTGAATTTATCTCTGGCTTCAGCCAGCTTTCTGTACCTATAACGATTTCAGCTTCGGTGATTTCTATCAGCGCTTGAAGTTCCGGTACTTTACGAATGCAGCCTCGATAGTTTACAATTACATACCGATTGCTGCATGGTCCCCGCATGCCCTGACTTTGCCCCGCACCCTTTGAGGCTGTTGCCCTTTCTGTACTTCCCGAGGCCACCTAACCTAAAAAACCGCCCAGTCCACGCCACACAACCCCTGCTACCCGTGTAGCCCCTTGCTGCGTGTAGTGGACTCCTGACCTATCCAGCGGAACGCGAAACCCCACCACCCTCTGGCGCAAGTCGAGGACTCTGCAGCCCACACGGTCGCAGAACTGTCTCAGCCTCTGATTCAGACCCTCCATTCGGCTCTGTAACAAAGGTCCCCAGTCAGTGCTGTCGACGATGCTGCAGATGGTGAGCTCTGCTTTCATCCCGCTAGCAAGACTGGCAGTCTTCACCAAATCAGATAGCCGCCAGAAGCCAGAGAGGATTTCCTCCGATCCATAGCGACACACATCATTAGTGCCGACATGAGCGACCACCTGCAGATGGGTGCACCCTGTACCCTTCATGGCATCCGAAAG
Source organism: Schistocerca gregaria (assembly GCF_023897955.1). Lineage (NCBI taxonomy): Eukaryota > Metazoa > Arthropoda > Insecta > Orthoptera > Acrididae > Schistocerca > Schistocerca gregaria. The sequence goes on along the minus strand of NC_064926.1, from coordinate 165,767,876 downwards.
GACCCTTTCCACATCTGGAATGACTCCCCCAGTATGCACACGGAGTGCACATTGGTTTTCTTCCCCTCTCTTGCTGTCATATCCCTAAGGGGCCCCATTACGCGGCTGACGTTGGAGCTCCCAAGTACCAGTAAGCCCAGCCTCTGCGACTGCCCGGATCTTGCAGACTGAGGGCAATCTCTGGAACAGGACAAGCAGCCATCTCCGGTCGAAGATCAGTATCAGCCGGAGACAGAGCCTGAAACTGGTTTCTTCAGACAAACTGGAGAGGCCTTCCATTCAGCCCTCCGGAATGTCTTTCGCCCCCTGTCACACCTCGAGACGACCTCCCACTCTACCACAGGTGAGGGATCAGCCTCAATGTGGGCAGTATCCCGGGCAGCCACAGTCGTAGTCCGATCGGGGGATGCGTGGGACGAGCTGGCCGTCCCCGACAAACCCCCATCCGGACCCCTACAGTGATGCCCATTGGCAACAGCCTCAAGCTGTGTGACCGAAGCCAACACTGCCTGAAGCTGGGAGCGAAGGGATGTCAACTCAGCCTGCATACGAACACAGCAATTGCAGTCCCTATCCATGCTAAAAACTGTTGTGCAAAGAACGTCTGAATTAATCTACAGAGAACACAAACAAATCGACACCAAATTTATACGGTTATTAAAATACAAGATTGCCTAGTAAATGCAGTAATGCTGCTACTTGCGCACTGCTGACACACTGCTTGGCGGCGGAAGGAGACAACGCGATTTTACGCTATTCAGGTACTAAAACGCGATGCTACAACTCTCAAATACTATCATACGCCCGAAATTTATGAATTAAACAATGCAAGTACCAAAAACACGCAAAGAAATTAAGAATTAAACTATGTAACACATGAGTGAGCTAGGTGTATACGACTTTCTGCTGGCAGCTGCTAATCCAACGGCGGCAGGGAGCACCGTCTAGATGTTTTTCTTGCTGCTGTTAGTGGACACGTAAAGCATTTGTAATAGCAGGACTAAAACTTTAAGATTTTGTGACCATTTTGTAATTAATGTCATGTTTGCACCACGATTTTCTCAATAAATATGGAGTTTTGAAATCAAGCCATTCTTTTTGAAATACCCTGTAGTTTAGTTATTACTTTTTTACTGTTGGGCAATCATTACTCCAGTAGGTAGATAGTAGTTCAAGTTAACAATAGCAGCATTGGTCTCAGTCGGAACACAGCAACTGTCAAGGGCTCTTCCGGCCAGCCATCTGATTAGTTTTGCAGTCCGTTGCTATTGTAATGCTGGTGTAGCGTTCTGCAACACGTCATTGGACTGGACTGCTACATGTTGTAGCATAAAGTTACATCTCACAGCTAGCCATGTGATGGGAACATGGCGGGGACAAGTGCTCCCTTTATGAGAAAAGTTACAAGTCAGCGTTTTTATTTCCGAGTTCGCAATACTAAAAAGGGTCTATTGTTTTTATGTTACCTGGTACGTATGTGTCCTGGAAGTGACCTTGGACACGTTTCCGTACAGACTCACTAGATGGTAAGACTGTACTTAGCAACACACTCTTTGTGTTCCTGGTGCAATAGTTATGGTGACGCAGTGGATCTGATTGTGAACAAAGGATGAGCTTTAAGTTCTGCCTTAAACTCGAGAAAACCCCTAGTGAAACGTGGGTCAATGATTAAGCAAGGACATGCAGTCAAGGCACCATGAAGAAGTCATGTTTTCCAGTTGCACATAAGGTTTCGTGAAGGCAGACATTGAGTGCAAGACGATCCCAGAGCTGATCGCCCGTCTACAGCACATACCGAAGCAAACATGGAGTGTGTAAGGCAGTTACTGCAAGAAGACTGTCATGTAACTGTGCGTGCAGTATCAGAAGAACTTAATTTGAATTGTGACGTGTGGCATAAGATTTTACACGAAGATTTAGGGAAACGGAAACTTAATGCAGGATTCGTCCCTCACACACTAACAGGAGAATGAGAGAGGAAAGACAAAGAATTTCTACTGAACGCCGGGATAGAGCCAGACGTCATCACACATTTCTGTCAAAGATTAATGCTAGGGATAAAAGTCACCACTATGACTGTCACACTAAGTGTCAAAGTGCTCAATTGCGGAGTCCTGGATCACCACCCTCGAAAAAAATCAAAAGACCATCTTTATGAACAAAGAGAATGTTGATCGCTTTCTCTGATAGTAAAGTACTACTTTACTTGAGTATCTTCCTCCAGGCCAAACAGTGAAGCAAACTCTTAACATCGAAGTCTTGATACGTTTGCGACGAGCAATTCGACGCTCCTGCCCTGATGTATGCCATTCTCAGGGCTGGTACTTACTGCATGAAAATGCAAGACTCCTTTCTGGTATTCCAGTCCCACAATTTGGACAGCCCATCAGAAGGCATGGATGTAGAAGGCGTACAATAGGAGGCAACCGATGACCTGTGAGCTCTGATGCCGCCCCTACAGCACTTTGTCCCAGATACAAGTTGAGAATTAATCCTATCTCCTTGAAGATGTTCATCCAACTGACTCTGTCGAAAGCCTTCAGTCTGTCTATTAAACAACCACTTATTAATTAACAGTCACAACTCTCTCTGACATCATTTCTTCCATTTCGTGTACCAGCCGTCTGTTGAGTATTCTGAGAAAGATCATCGACATTTGTGAGGTCAGACTAAATGTTCTGTTATTACTACGTTTCTTGCTTGTTGCTTCTTCTCAGGAGCAACCATTGTGATGCCCAAAAAGTGCTTAGGCCATTCTCCAGATAGGTAGACTGTGTTGGTAATTGTGTCAAGTAGTACAATCGAAGGAGGAACATGGTGTACAGCTTCGATTGATAGAACATGGGTGATCCGCCGCTGGAAACAATCGGAAAGAACATGGCCCACCTGTTCACGCCCTGAGCATGTGCGAGGTTGGAACGCAATCTTGATAGTGTTCTTCCTATACCACGAACACCACGTCAATGGACCTGTAGTAAGAACTCGCGCCCGTGGGTCATAAACAAGCTTGCACACTCGATTAGACTGGCGGGACGATAACCACACATTATCGCCGCTCCACCTCCGACGGCAAACTACTTACTGGTGCAGATGTGTTATTCACTACACCACTCTGACATTGTAATTAAAGCAGCCTCGTGGAATACCCTAGTCCAATGCGCTGCCTAAGCAGGAGACCTAGGCTGATGTTCCGTTCTTGGCACAAATGTTAATTTGTTATTTCATCTTCTATGCTTATCGAAGATAAAGTTAAGACTCTATACATCTCCACGGTAATTTAATTCCATCGAACGAATCTGTATGACGAAAATAGAAAGTGTGAGTTATTTATAGCATTTGTAGACTTGGAGTAAGCTTTTGATAGTGTTGACTGTCATAATCTCTTTCATAATCTTAAGGAGGCAGGGGTAAAATACAGGGAGAGAAAGGATACTTACAATTGGACGGAAACCAGGTGGCAGGTATAAGAGTCGAGGGCATGAAAGGGAAGCAGTGGTTGAGAAGGGAGTGAGACAGGGTTGTAGTCTATCCCCGATGCTACTCATTGTGTATACGGAACAAACAGTAAAGGTAACAAAAAAAAATTGGAGTAGGAATTAAAGTCCAAGGAGAAGAAACAAAAACTTTGAGGTTTGCTGATGACATTGTAATTCTGTCAAAGACACCAAAGGGCTTGGAAGAGCAGTTGAATGGAATGGGCAGTGTCTTGAAGGGAGGACGTAAGATGATATTCAACAAAAACAAAACGAGGATAATCTAATGTAGTCAAATTAAATCAGGTGATGCTGAAGGAATTAGATTAGGAAATAAGACCCTTAAAGTAGTATACGAGTTTTGCTATTTGGGCAGTAAAACAACTGATGATGGTCGAGGTGGAGAGGGTATAATATGTAGACTGGCAATAGCAAAAAAAGTTTTTCTGAAGAAGAGAAATTTATTAACATCGAGTACAGTTTTCAGTGGTCTATAGCCTTTCCTGAAAGTATTTTTTATGGAGTAGCCACGTATGGTAGTGAAAAATGGACTATAAACAGTTTAGACAAGAACAGAATAGAAGGTTTTCAAATGCGGTGCTACAGAAGAATGCTGAAGATTAGATTGGTAGATCATGTAAGTAATCAGGAGGTACTAAATGGAATTTGGGAGAAAAGAAACTTTTTGGCTCAACCTGACTAGAAGAAGAGATCGGGTAGTAGAACACATCCTGAGGCATTAAGGGATCAACACTGTAGTATCGTAGAGAAGCGTGAAGGGTAAAATTCGTAAAGGGGATCAAGAGATGATTACAGTATGCATATTCAGAAGGATGTAGGTTGCAGTAGTTATTCGGAGATGAAGTGGCTGGCATGAGATAATCATGGAGAGCTGCATCAAACTAGTCTTTGGGCGGAAAACCACAACTACAACAACAATTATGCATTGATGCACTGTTTAACCAATGTAAATCGATTTTGAAAAAAGAGTATAATTTTTCATTTGCGCAACCATCGTGACTGATTAGAATGAAAATGTTGTACATTTTAAGACAATGTGGAAACATTAAAACTACTATATGTGAAATGAAGATAATAAATCAACTGACGGATGCATATTAACCGTACAATGTCCTTATCTGAAATCAGAACTTGGATTCAACTATCTTAAAGCAAACTATCTTTCGGTGAGTCGCGATTTCACTTAGGAGCCATAGGGAATAGCGAGCAATAAAAGTTTATTCTTTCTCAGACATTTTGGCTGCGCTACTTGACGTTGCCACTGCTAAATAAATACATTTTATTTAACCAACAATTAAAGACTTTTTCCAGTTTGTACCTGTAATTGCTTTATGCATTAATAGAGGAGAGGGCCGTCGCAAGTCCTAGCACTGCAATGTCAATGAATCGAAATTGAAATCAGTTTACTCATACTCTCCATCTGCTTAATCTTCTTGGTCTAAACGCTCCTCATCTTCTCTCCTCCCTTCTTTGTTTCTCCTTGTTATTCTGGCCTATTTAGTTGCCTATTCAGCTTTGGTCACACTCATCGAATCATCTACCACCAGTGCACCTCATACCTGGGTGCAACAGTCGTAGATAAAGCAGGTAGTAGACTTCGGTTCAGTGCTAGGATGCTGGAAAAATGTAATTAGTCTACAAAGCAGATTGTTTAGAAAACACTTGTGCGCTCCATCCTAGAATATTGTTCAACTGTGTGGGACCTGTACCAAATAGGACTAACAGGAAATATTTTACATATACAAAGAACGGCAGCACGAATGGTGACAGAACAGTTTCACCCACAGGAGAGCACCACTGAGAGGCTGGGAAAACTGTACGGACAGACGATTGAAGACAGTCATCAACTACCATGCAAGATTCAGTTTAAAAAGTTGCAAGAAACAGTGTTAAGGTCACTTTCTTGTGAAATCGCTACAAAAAAATTGATTTCTCGTTTTTCATCTTAAAACGACGTTTACAGTTTTTTGAACAAAATTGTAGTAAAAGAACTAAATTGGATATCGAGAAATGATTAAAAACCAATTTAAAGATCTCTCGGTTTCGGGTGCACCCATGTATCCGCTGCTTTCACGCGTAAAACGTTGTCATTAGACTCCCATTAAAGAAAGATTTACTACACAACTGTTTCTAGAATTTCAGCCTTGCTAGAAGATATACTTTGCGATGGTCTTGTTTCCCCTGTACTCTGTGGTTTTCGATCATTGTCTTGCTTAAGCGTGAACATCTCTATAGTTTAGTTTTTGCTATTTTGTCATTCTAGAAATTTATTATGCCTCCAAGTTAGTATTTTTGTACTGTTGTGAAGATCTAGAGTTGCTAGGAATATATTCTGGGTTCAGTATGAGACAGTCATTGTTGGAAGATAATTCCATGAGAGTGAAAAAAGCTGAAAAGGCAACTAAAGAGACCAGAATAACAAGAAGAAAAAAGGAAAGGTAGAGAGAAGATGAAGAACGTGTAAACCGAGAAGATTATGCAGCCGGAGTGTGTTAGAAACAACATGGATGTTCCACAGGTCAAATATAATTTTGAATTGAATTTCCTGAGAATTAAATTTTCTGACATGTTTATTTTATGCACAAAAAAATCTATTTGAGCTAGAGGTTTGAAAATTTTGGGATATTTCAGTATCCTTATTGGAGTAAAGTTGACTGCAGACGTTAGTTTACTGCCAACAGGAAGAAAAAGACACAGTGATAAGTTCTAGAAAAGTAACCGTAATTTTGATTATCAGATGTAAATGTTTTTCTAATAAAATCTTGTGACTGAAATGACATGATTAAGTCTCTCTGTTAGACGGACATGTTGTTATTGTGTTCGTAAAGTTTCAAATGTCTAAGTAAGACAGTTAGTCACATAGATTACTAGCACTGACCAGCAAATAGAACAGTTAATTTCCTAATCTTCTCAAAAACTGTAGTGAAGTTAATATGAGGATTCATGTGACTAATTGTATATGAAAATTTACAGCAACAAACTCTCGCATTGCCCTCCAGTATTCATCCTACTAAGAATCCAGGTTTTTTAGTTAGAGACACGTGAACTTAATGAAAATTTCTTGTATTTTTCCAGGCGTTCACAGGAAGTTACCTTAAGTGAGGCATCTACAACTGTACAGGAATCCCCCCAAATATCGCTCCCTAAGTGCCATGAAAACAAGACTAATTACTGCGACTACAGAAGCGCTTAAGGAGTCGTGCTTCCCGCACTCCATAGATGAGTGGAACGGGAAGAACCATAGTGTGGGCAACAACGGCAATTAGCCACTGTTACGCACTTGAGGGTGGTTAGCAGCGTATCGATTTAGATGTAGATGGACGTAATTGTTAGGTCACTGACGTGTGTCATGTCGAGCTTGTCATATTTAGCCACTAGTGCAGTTGGGACAAGGGCGACTCTTCACCAACATACAGTCTGCACTTTCCGTTGTCTTTGTTACGTATTTTAAAACAAATTTAATGAGTTTATAGATAGGCCCAAGTGAACCTTGTTATACGAAGTTCTACATACCTTGAAAGCAGTATACCCCAAACATGTCCAGAAGAAAATCTTGGAAACTAAGCTTCTTCATACTGTTCTTGCCACTGTTGATCAAGAAAGTCAACACACACGCGTTCAGTAAAATACTGACTGCTATGCATGCCCAGAGAGTTGTGCTGAAAGGTGAAAGAAAGTTGGTCCAAACGACATTTTCACCCTCCTCATGTTTTATGAACAATGAGTGCCTGTAAAATAATTAATGCAAGTGAGAAATGTCATGTTATTCGAAAGGAAAAGAGAACTGAAAGTTAATTAATATCTAGTAGGTACTGTACAACTCCAGAAAAGTACAAAAAGTTGAAGAAATATTAAGAAATCGGAAGATTCAAGCAGCGATACTGCATAACACATTCAGATACCTTCACGTAGTGTTCCATGCAAATAAAAAAAGATAGCTTTCTGGCAATGTGTTAGCTTCGGGACACAATAAGTGCATAACCCTTTGTCCTTCGATGGCTGGAGAGAAATTAAGGCATGTGTTTGTGGCTCGATCTTCGCACTCAGTGCTATCAGCCATATTATCAGCATCAAATATTCATCAGTCGGTAGAGACATGATACAGATTACAATAAAATGAATCAATGGCAATGACACGTGAGACGAGTCAGTCCACCACTTGACTGAAACGTTTCAGTTTAAGTGATTGTTCTAGGCGCTTCAGTACGGAACCACGCAGCTGCTACGGTCGCAGGTTTGAATCCCACCTCGGGCATGGATGTGTGTGATGTCCTTTAGGTTAGTTAGGTATAAGTAGTTCTAAGTTCTAGGGGACTGATAATCTCAGATGTTAAGTCCCATAGTGCTTAGAGCCATTTGAACCATTTGAAAGAGCTCAGTCAAATCAGTCTTCCTACTGTAAACCATGATAACGAAATGCTACTTCGAAAAAATGAGAACAGAAAGTTCCTTAGAAACCCGAGAGTAAACTGCGTGAGAGATAGTGAAAATCTTCTTGAAATTCCTTCCATGGTAATTTAAACGTTCTATTTCGTGTGTTACAGGACTTACTTCCGACAACATAGGTGAAAGTGAACGTTGTACTCTGCAGCGGAGTTTGTGCTTCATTTAAGTCTACATCTACATGATTACTTTCCAATTGAAAATTCAGTGCCTGGCCGCCCTCGAACTTGAGTGGCAAAAAGGAATACTTAAATCATTACGTGCGAGCTCAGATTTCTCTTATTTTATTGTGATGATCATTTCTCCCCATGTAGGTGGACGTCAACAAAATATTTTCACACTCGGCAAAAAGCCAGTGATTGAAATTTCATGAGATGATACTGCCAGAACGAAAAAAGCCTTTGTTTTAATGATTTCCACCTCGACTTTCGTATCATATCGGCGACGTAAGGACGAAAAAGCGAGTTCCCAACGGTTTAAAATGAGGATCCACCAGCCATGAGAGGCAAATCTAACGAAAACGTTGGCACTCTAGGACCGCTAGGGGTTGGCTATAGGCTGACAACCCAACCTGTAAAAATAAAATGTTACGAAATCTTATGAAGAAATCTTTTGTATGTCCATCCTTTTAGCAAGACGTCTCTGGGACGACGGCCGTTTACTACCGTGACAGAAAATAAAAACACCTACAGCGGTCCTTATGACTTTATTTTATTTTGTCGCTAGGAAGCGTCGAAACTGGTAGCGACAAAACAAAATAGAGTCATAAGGACTGCTGTAGGTGTTTTTATTTTTTGTCATAATGAAGAAATAGTCGACCTAACTTGTTTATAACTTACTGGCAAATGTCTCAGTGACTTGATTTGGAACCATGGATTACTGTAGTGTAGGAAGTCTTTTTAGTTGATTTTCTGCATCTATCTTCTAAGCGTTCTTTCAATAAAACGTAGTCATTGGTTCGTCTTATTCACAACATTGTCTATGTGATCGTTCCAATTTAAGTTGTTCGTAATTGTAATCCCTAGGTATTCATTTGGAAATTTGTGGTAAGTCCTACGGGACCGAACTGTTGAGGTCATCGGTCCCTAAGCTTACACGCTACTTAATCTAACTTAAACTAACTTACGCTAAGGACAACACACACATACATGCGCGAGGGAGGACTCGAACCTCCGACGGGGAGAAGCCGCGCGAACCATGACAAGGCGCCCAAGACCGCACATCTACCCCGCGCGGCCCTAGGTATTCGGTTGAATTGACAGACTCAGTACAGGATACAGCTTGGAAGATCTTTCAACAAATATTTAGAAGAGCAGTCAAATGATAGTTATTATAATTCATTTTAGCCTTCTTTTTGTCAACGCTATCGATCAAAGTTATCTTAAAATTGTATGTGACCGTCTCGGCAAACAACATGCCCTCAAGAAGTCTGTGTAGGTCCTAACGAAGTATTTTTCTCTCCCTTATGAATTTCCTCCGCCAATACTAACTGATGTGTATCTCATACCGCACAGCAAGAGGGCGGACAAGCGTAGGGTAAGCAGTCTCTTTCGTAGACGTACTGCACTTTCTAAGTGTTCTGGCAATAAATCAGAGTCTTTGGGCCGGCCGTTGTGGCCGAGCGGTTCTAGGCGCTTCAGACCGGAACTGCGCTGCTGCTACGGTCGCAGGTTCGAATCCTGCCTCAGGCGTGGATATATGTGATGTCCTTAGGTTTACGTAGTTCTAAGTCTAGGGGACTGATGACATCAGATGTTAAGTCCCATAGTACGTAGAGCCATTTGAATTTTGAACAGTCTTTGGTGGTGCTTTCCTCACAACATTATCTGTATGATCGTTCTAATTTAAGTTACTCGTAACTATTATCCGTAAGTACACTCCTGGAAATTGAAATAAGAACACCGTGAATTCAGTGTCCCAGGAAGGGGAAACTTTATTCACACATTCCTGGGGTCAGATACATCACATGATCACACTGACAGAACCACAGGCACATAGACACAGGCAACAGAGCATGCACAATGTCGGCACTAGTACAGTGTATATCCACCTTTCGCAGCAATGCAGGCTGCTATTCTCCCATGGAGACGATCGTAGAGATGCTGGATGTAGTCCTGTGGAACGGCTTGCCATGCCATTTCCACCTGGCGCCTCAGTTGGACCAGCGTTCGTGCTGGACGTGCAGACCGCGTAAGACGACGCTTCATCCAGTCCCAAACATGCTCAATGGGGGACAGATCCGGAGATCTTGCTGGCCAGGGTAGTTGACTTACACCTTTTAGAGCACGTTGGGTGGCACGGGATACATGCGGACGTGCATTGTCCTGTTGGAACAGTAAGTTCCCTTGCCGGTCTAGGAATGGTAGAACGATGGGTTCGATGACGGTTTGGATGTACCGTGCACTATTCAGTGTCCCCTCGACGATCACCAGAGGTGTACGGCCAGTGTAGGAGATCGCTCCCCACACCATGATGCCGGGTGTTGGCCCTGTGTGCCTCGGTCGTATGCAGTCCTGACTGTGGCGCTCACCTGCACGGCGCCAAACACGCATACGACCATCATTGGCACCAAGGCAGAAGCGACTCTCATCGCTGAAGACGACACGTCTCCATTCGTCCCTCCATTCACGCCTGTCGCGACACCACTGGAGGCGGGCTGGACGATGTTGGGGCGTGAGCGGAAGACGGCCTAACGGTGGACGGGACCGTAGCCCAGCTTCATGGAGACGGTTGCGAATGGTCCTCGCCGATACCCCAGGAGCAACAGTGTCCCTAATTTGCTGGGAAGTGGCGGCGCGGTCCCCTACGGCACTGCGTAGGATCCTACGGTCTTGGCGTGCATCCGTGCGTCGCTGCTGTCCGGTCCCAGGTCGACGGGCACGTGCACCTTCCGCCGACCACTGGCGACAACATCGATGTACTGTGGAGACCTCACGCCCCACGTGTTGAGCAATTCGGCGGTACGTCCACCCGGCCTCCCGCATGCCCACTATACGCCCTCGCTCAAAGTCCGTCAACTGCACATACGGTTCACGTCCACGCTGTCGCGGCATGCTACCAGTGTTAAAGACTGCGATGGAGCTCCGTATGCCACAGCAAACTGGCTGACACTGACGGCGGCGGTGCACAAATGCTGCGCAGCTAGCGCCATTCGACGGCCAACACCGCGGTTCCTGGTGTGTCCGCTGTGCCGTGCGTGTGATCATTGCTTGTACAGCCCTCTCGCAGTGTCCGGAGCAAGTATGGTGGGTCTGACACACCGGTGTCAATGTGTTCTTTTTTCCATTTCCAGGAGTGTATTTAGCTGAATTTGCAGCCTTTAGATTTGTATGATTTATCTGTTGTTGTTGTTGTGGCCTTCAGTCCTGAGACTGGTTTGATGCAGCTCTCCGTGCTACTCTATCCTGTGCAAGCTTCTTCATCTCCCAATACGTACTGCAGCCTACATCCTTCTGAATCTGTTTAGTGTATTCATCTCTGGCTCTCCCTCTACGATTTTTACCCTCCACGCTGCCCTCCAATACTAAATTGGTGATCCTTTGATGCCTCAGAACATGTCCTACCAACCGATCCCTTCTTCTTGCCAAGTTGTGCCACAAACTCCTCTTCTCCCTAATCCTATTCAATACTTCCTCATTAGTTACGCGATCTACCCATCTAATCTTCAGCAGTCTTCTGTAGCACCACATTTCAAAGGCTTCTATTCTCTTCTTGTCCAAACTTTTTATCGTCCATGTTTCACTTCCATACATGGCTACACTCCATACAAATACTTTCAGAAACGACTTCCTGACACTTAAATCTATACTTGATGTTAACAAATTTCACTTCTTCAGAAACGCTTTCCTTGCCATTGCCAGTCTACATTTTATTTCCTCTCTACTTCGACCATCATCAGTTCTTTTGCTCCCCAAATAGCAAAACTCCTTTACTACACTCATTTCATAATCTAATCCCCTCAGCATCGCCCGACTTAATTCGACTATATTCCATTATTCTCGTTTTGCTTTTGTTGATGTTCATCTTATATCCTCCCTTCAAGACACTGTCCATTCCGTTCAACTGCTCTTATAAGTCCTTTGCTGTTTCTGACAGAATTACAATGTCATCGGCGAACCTCAACATTTTTATTTCTTCTCCCTGGATTTTAACACCCACTCCAAATATTTCTTTTGTTTCCTTTATTGCTTGCTCAATATACAGATTGAATAACATCGGGGAGAGGCTGCAACCCTGTCTCACTCCCTTCCCAACCACTGCTTCCCTTTCATGTCCCTCGACTCTTATAACTGTCATCTGGTTTCTGTACAAATTGTAAATAGCCTTTCGCTCCCTGTGTTTTACCCCTGCCACCTTCAGAATTTAAAAGAGATTATTCCAGTCAACATTGTCAAAAGCTTTCTCCAAGTGTACAAATGCTAGGAACGTAGATTTGCCTTTTCTTAATCTAGCTTCTAGGATAAGTTGTAGGGTCAGTACTGCCTCACGTGTTCCCATATTTCTACGGAATCCAAACTGATCTTCCCCGAGGTCCGCTTCTACCAGTTTTTCCATTCGTCTGTACAGAATTCGCGTTAGTATTTTGCAGCTGTGACTTATTAAACTGATAGTTCGGTAATTTTCACATCTGTCAACGCCTGCTTTCTATGGGATTGGAATTATTGTATTCTTCTTGAAGTCTGAGGGTATTTCGCCTGTCTCATAAATTTTGCTCACCAGATGGTAGAGTTTTGTCAGGAATGGCTCTCCCAAGGCTGTCAGTAGTTCTAATGGAATGTTGTCTACTCCCGGGGCCTTGTTTCGACTTAGGTCTTTCAGTGCTCTATCATATTCTTCAAGCAGTATCATATCTCCCATTTCATCTTCATCTACATCCTCTTCCATTTCCATAATATTGTCCTCAAGAACATCGCCCTTGTATAGTCCCTCTATAAACTCCTTCCACCTTTCTGCTTTCCCTTCTTTGCTTAGAAGTGGTTTTTCATCTGAGCTCTTGATGTTCATACAAGTGGTTCTCTTATCTCCAAAGGTCTCTTTAATTTTCCTGTATGCAGTATCTATTTTACCCCTAGTGAGATAAGTCTCTACATCCTTACATTTGTCCTCTAGCCAACCCTGCTTAGCCATTTTGCACTTCCTGTCGATCTCATTTTTGAGACGTTTGTATTCCTTTTTGCCTGCTTCATTTACTGTATTTTTAAATTTTCTCCTTTCATCAATTAAATTCAGTATTTCTTTTGTCACCCAAGGATTTCTACTAGCCCTCGTCTTTTTACCTACTTGGTCCTCTGCTGTCTTCACCACTTCATCCCTCTAAGCTATCAATTCTTCTGCTACTGTATTTCTTACCCCCATTCTTGTCAATTGTTCCTTTATGTTGTTCCTGAAACTTTCTACAACCTCTGGTTCCTTCAGTTTATCCAGTCCCATCTCCTTAAATTCCCACCTTTTTGCAGTTTCTTCAGTTTTAATCTACACTTCATAACCAATAGATTGTGGTCAGAGTCCACATCTGCCCCTGGAAATGTCTTACAATTTAACACCTGGTTCCTAAATCTCTGTCTTTCCATTATATAATCTATCTGATACCCTTTAGTTCTCCAGGGTTCTTCCATGTATACAACCTTCTTTCATGATTCTTGAACCAAGTGTTATCTATGATTAAGTTATGCTCTGCGCAAAATTCTACCAGGCGGTTTCCTCTTTCATGTCTTAGCCCCAATCCATATTCACCTACTACGTTCCCTTCTCTCCCTTTTCCTACTCTCGAATTCCAATCACACATGACTATTAAATTTTCGTCTCCCTTCACTACCTGAATAATTTATTTTATCTCATCATACAATTCATCAGTTTCTTCGTCATCTGCAGAGCTAGTTGGCATATAAACTTGTACTACTGTTGTTGGCGTGAGCTTCGTGTCGATCTTGGCCACAATAATGCGTTCACTATGTTGTTTGTAGTAGCTTACTCGAACTCCTATTTTTTAAATTCATTATTAAACCTACTCCTGCATTACTCCTATTTGAGTTTGTATTTATGATCCTGTATTCGCCTGACCAAAAATCTTGTTCCTCCTGCCACCTAAATTCACTAATTCCCACTATATCTAACTTTAACCTATCCATTTCCCTTTTTAAATTTTCTAACCTACCTGCCCGATTAAGGGATCTGACATTCCACGCTCCGATCCATAGAACGCCAGTTTTCTTTCTCCTGATAACGACGTCCTCCTGAGTAGTCCCCGCCCGGAGATCTGAATGGGAGACTATTTTACCTGCGGAATATTTTACACAATAGGACGCCATCATCATTTATCCATACAGTACAGATGCATGCCATTGGGAAAATTACAGCCGTAGTTTCCCCTTACTTTCAGCCGTTTGCAGTACCAGCACAGCAAGGCCGTTTTGGTTAATGTTACAAGGCCAGATCAGTCAATCATCCAGACTGTTGCCCCTGCAACTACTGACAAGGCTGCTGCCCCTCTTCAGGAACCATAAGTTTGTCTGCCCTCTCAACAGATACCCCTCCATTTTGGTTGCACCTACGGTACGGCTATCTGTGTCGCTGAGGCACGCAAGCCTCCCCACCAACGGCAAGGTCTATGGTTCATGGGGGCAGGATGATTTATCATGTAACCCAAATTTAGTGGATTCCTTTTATCATGTCAATGAATTCACACTTTTAATTATTTAGAGTCAACTGTCACTTTTTGCAGACAGATATATCCTGTCTAAATCATTTTGCAATTAGTTTTGACCATCTGATACTTAACAAGACGATGAATGACATCATGATCTGCAAAGAATCTAACTGGGCCGCTCAGATTGCCTCCTAAGTCCTCTATGTATATCAGGAACAGCAGAGGGCCTATAAAGCTTCCTTGGGGAAGTGTTAGAACTGTGTGGTGGATCGGGGTCCATATATTTGGAATATTAAGTCAGAAATGTGTAAACTAGAGGTTTCAGATGTAACCTGCCAGAAAGGTTCATAACAACACAGCTTTAGATGTATTGTTTCAACAGGGCTGTTTAGGTGTCTCAGAGTTAAATGACCGACATCATCATCCGGTAATCTTCGGTAAACTTTTCATGTTACTAGGGTATTACTTCGCTCGAATTGTGGCACTGGTGATTGCCTTCTCTCTCGTTATCCTCGAAGCAGTGCTTCAACTCTGATGACCTTCGTGTCAGTTATCATCTTCTCCTCATTTTCTGCGGAGTTATGAATACTGAGAGGCTTTTGAACGCACCAGTCGTAGTCGACAGGATGCAAAAAGTCCGCTGCGGTTCTTCGAGGCGAGGTGAGCGTCAGCAAATCCAGCGACATATCGACCTGCTCGTCTTTTAGGGCGCCTATAAGGCCATTCCAAACACCTGAGGAGGTTGCCCTGCCTGGAAATGGGTCATTTAACTCTATTACTTCGTACCTGAAACATTAAAGACGAAGTGTTTATAAAACTCCACGAAATGCTCTACAAAATTTCGAGAATAGGCGCATCACTTAATTCTAACTTTATTAATGCTACGTTTTTCCAGTACCTACAGAACGAAGTAGTATATAATATTAGCGTGACCAGTCAGAGTCAGTACCATGGCCAATATTATATAGCGTATACAGCGTGTTACAAAAAGGTACGGCCAACCTTTCAGGAAACATTCCTCACACGCAAATAAAGAAAAGATGTTATGTGGACATGTGTCCAGAAACGCTTAATTTCCATGTCAGAGCTCATTTTAGTTTCGTCAGTTTGTACTGTACTCCTTCGATTCACCGCCATGATTTCATACGGGATACTCTACCTGTGCTGCTAGAACATGTGCCTTTACAAGTTCGACACAACATGTGGCTAATGCACGATGGAGCTCCTGCACATTTCAGTCGAAGTGTTCACACGCTTCTCAACAACAGATTCGGTGACAGATGGATTGGAAGAGGCGGACCAATTCCATGGCCTCCACGCTCGTATTGTGGACGGCTATGATACAATACGCCGTTCTCCAGGGCTGCATCAGCGCATCAGGGATTCCATGCGACGGAGGGTGGATGCATGTATCCTCGCTAACGGAGGACATTTTGAACATTTCCTGTAACAAAGTGTTTGAAGTCACGCTGGTACATCCTGTTGCTGTGTGTTTCCATTCCATGATTAATGTGATTTGAAGAGAAGTAATGAAATGAGCTCTAACGCGGAAAGTAAGCTTTTCCAGACACATGTCCACATAACATATTTTCTTTCTTTGTGTGTGAGGAATGTTTCCTGAAAGTTTGGCCGTACCTTTTTGTAACACCCAGTATATGTAATGCATTAAATACAATATAATATAGTTATGTACTGTATTATCTAAGAGGAATAATATGAAGAAACACTTACGTGAAATTTAAGATCTTGGTCAGCAGCTGCAGTATTTTCAGTCCCATCCTGGCGTTGACTGATTTGATGGTTGCCACCTTCAGAATATTTGGGAACACAGAAACTACTAAGATATATACATACATACAAAAGGGTTATTACTTAACCGTGTCACAGAACAATAATTGGACGTAAACACACGACTATTTTTGTAAACTCCAGTAATCTATTGTCAACACATATTGCATGAGTGATCAAAGTTGCAATTACAGTTGAGGACAGGTCTTTTTGCATGGATGAATCAAGAAATGTATTATTAGGAGTAAATAGAGAAGTTAGCATAATACTTAAAATGGAACCAAAGTCTCATATCAGTGGCTGACTAATATACTGTTCCATAGGACAGAAAAATGATAGGAATGTCCCAAGTTAGAGTCTCAGAAAAAGAAGGGGCTTCAGGTAGGTTTCATGTAGCTGTAGCAAACATACCCTAGAGGACAAAAAAATACATTTGTGCGAGCGCTATTCAGAAAGTAAGGTCCAATCGAACACGAAGTGTCAACACAGTGAAAAATCTGATGAAACTTTTGGTTGTACAGTGTCTCTAGTATGCTCATCGAACGCGTCACGTCGCTCTTTCCAGTTCTGAGCACAGAGTGAGCATGTAAAGGTGCTTAGAACATCAGTGTTTCCTGCCAAGTATGAGGGCCTGGTGAGAGATTTCGCCTGACGTCATGCAGCCCACATAACACAACTGCCACGCGTTCGTTCTTTGTGACAATTCTCAGCGTCAAAAAATGGCTCTAAGCAC